>NC_056737.1:1346617584-1346792584 GCF_019279795.1 Protopterus annectens
TAAATATAATGGTTTACTGTTAAATGGAACTTTTATCTACTGCTATATCTTGTAACCATGGTTCTGTCCTTTCTGCATTTCTGCTTATTTTATATAGAGTTCTAACATTTGCCCTGCATCTAGAAATTGTTTCCATTTGCGAATATGGAAGACCAGTTTTAGATGACAGCTCATTTACAGTCACAAAAATCTTTGACAACTGCACATCTATGAGCAGGCTCAGTCCTAAACATTCTTAAACACTACATGTGTATAAAAAGAGTGATCACTTTACAGTTACATGACAGCATGAACATAAACAGTTTCACTGTTGGGTACCAATTATGCACTATTTGAGGACAAAATAGAAACATTAATAAGTTACATACTGAAACATTGTAACACTTCAACAACAAGTGTAGCCATTCTGATGTGTGCTTTATTGATGTTAGCTTTGGTGTGGAAATGTCATTACAAACAGCCAAAGTCTTGAACAATAAAAATAGGTGTTAGGGACCTTTTAACCCTATAAGACAATGCTTGCAATATTTTGTGGTCAAAATGATTGCTATTGTTCTAGAGGTAAAAAGAACTACAGGAAGTATGTTGGAGGACTGTCTTTGAATTTAATTATTAACATTTTATACAGAAAAAAGAAATGTGGGCAATTAATGGCTTTTGCTATCAGGATTCTGGGCAACTTGTTTCTGTCATGTTGAACTTTCTTTCTTTCCCTGGGAAAAAAAAATCACTTTTCTGGTTGTTCACTGTTTTGAGTATTCGAGATTTAGGGGTCGATATGACAATGTTTGATCATCTGATCGTTCACTGTTATAATATAGACCAGAATAAGATCAGTCAATAAACATCCATCCTTTTTAGCCCAAATGAGTATATAAAATTTATAATTAAGATTTAAAAGAGAGAGTGCATGGCACTGCAGCAGATCTGTAGAATCCTTACCCAGTTTAGAAAGCATTATTAGAAATATATATCGCTAGGAGAGTGAAATCATATATGGTGTATCTGATGAAAATTAAGGTTTGACAGAAGAACCCTTCTCCTATATTGGCAACAGTTTGTAATGCTCAGGAAGTGGGCCATGCCAGACCAGGTCCTTTCCTTCATCTAATGAGAATATTTCCTTTTCCAATTCTTATTTGCCAAAGGAAGAGTCCATATTATCCCTCTCTGATGGTAACGTGGATGACAGAATCCCCCCCCCCCCGAAATGTCGTTACAGGTAAGGTCTGGCACCTGCTTTTCACTTACTATCTGCTCCTTAACAAAAGGTTTACTGTACCACTCAAGAAGAATATAAATGTGCCCATTCTACTACTGTTCTCAGATTCACTATGATGAATTTTAATGGAACATGCCAACCTTTTCAGATTTTAAAGAGTAGTTGTGAAGTTGCTATATGTTACATTCTCTACTATCCACTTTTTAAAATCTAATAACTCCCACACTCTACTCTGGAGTAAAAAAGTGAACTTCCTGGGTTCAGCATTAGTCTGACAGGGGATTCATTTTTTTCTACATTCTCAAAATTCTACTCTTATCTGTTATGAACCTCCCATCTCCATAGGTTGCATTAATACAATATTCAGATGCGTGTGGTTACATACAGGGAGGGTGGTCGCCTTCTTGGTGGTTTCTCCAAAATAGTTTTCACGGATTATCCATGCAACCTTGAAAATCAGGGAGGATGGTGAAATGATGACTTTGAGAATGGAAGTAATTGCTGATGTTTTTCAGTCTAACGGAAATATTCTTGTTTGAAATAAGTAAGAAAATAAGGATGTCGAGTATATGCATTTAGGGGATTTTAACTTGACAATGAAGACATGAACTTGTAGGCAGATTTGGAAGCAATGGTGTTAAATTGAAAGTGTTGGAAGACATGATAGCAGTCTTGAGCAGGAAGTGCAAGGAAATGACAATTGGGAGGAATAAGCCAAGAGTTTAGAAGAGACAGAAAGAGACAAGAATATTGCAGAGATGGTGTTTGTGGGGGAAGAAATAAGAAGTAATATCTAATCCAAGTAATAATTTTGGATTTTTCCTGTGCTGTTTGGGATCTTAAGACCTAATATTTTGCCTGAATTCCAGATATGGTGCTTTAATACTTTGAACTCCTATTCAGATGTAATGCTTTATAGCTGATGTTGGGTATTGTAGCTGGAATTTTTAGTGGAATTCAGAAGATGCTGTATTTTGACATATGTATGCATTTGCTTGAGATCAGACCAATCCAGGGACAGGTAATATCATGAACTGTCATTTGGTGATGAGGTATAATGAGTGATGTAAATGAGTGATGGTTTACTAAAATAAGCCAGTGCATATTTAATGCTGTCAAAGTCTAAAGGGGATACCATTCTATAGAATTAAGACAAAGTATGAGGTTATTTTTGTAAAGAGAAGAAAAATAGTGCCAGTGCGTGCTAACATGAGGGGATTTATTTATTGTTGATTCTTCCTTTGTATATTTGGTATACATGGAGCTTTTCTCATATATAGAGCAGGATACAGGCAGAGAATTTCATGTTTTTGTGCACTTGCAACCACAAAGGAAGTGATGATCAAGTCTACGTGTGTCGCTTCTGCCAGTAGGGAAAGGAAAACACATTTTTGAGATGGGCAGACAAAGATCATCTTTCTGTGTATCAGAATTCTCATAATTTTCTCAACTTTTTATGAACTCGTAGGTTACTTTGTGACTTATCTCTTAACTTTTACCTCCACAGTAATAGACAAAGCAAAGATAATAAGGGGATAAGCCCAACATTAGGGATGCTTTTTTAAATGCTTTTTTTAAATGCTTGTACTATTACCTTAGAACTTCTCAAAATAATTTAAAAGAGGAATGGAGAAAAAGTTTAATAACAAATTAGGAGTATCCCTCTAAAATCTAGACATTTGAGATGGCATAGATGCAGATGGTCATTACAATGGTGGTTGAATGAATTACGTGTGAAAAGTCAAGTTGAGTTTCACCACATTGTATTATCTTGTGCAAGGAAGCAATGTACTCTTCAGGGAGTACAACTTTTTTTCACTGTGGTACAATCATGGAGTTGTTATATACAATTTTCGGGGGTAGGGGCTTGTCATCCACATTTGGGGGGGGGGTAGGGAAGCTTCCTCCCTGCAAACATTGTGTGTTTAATTTTTGGATCACAGTTTTTGCATTTAATTTTCAATAAATGTTGAGCCAAAAAAATGACAGTTTGTAGGTAAACCATTGAGGGGTATGCCACCACATGACTATGTCATCTGGAGCATATATAGACATTGGTTCAGTGCATACCTCTCAGCCGTACAGAGAGAGTAATTCAGGTTCAAACCCTCAACCTTGAGTGCAGGTAGCTAGAACCTGAATTCCCTACCCACCACCACTTATGAAAAGCATTCAGATTTTTCCTCATATTTTTGTTCTGTTCCTCATAAAATCTGTGGTTTTAGAGTTTTCTGAATTTTCATACATTTGAGTTTCAGACTTCATATTCTTTGGAAAGTACATGGTAATGCAAAACATTTATTCTAACAATTTTCTAAGTTTATAAGATCAATATTTGAAATGTGTTCCTATTTGTGGGGCTGTATTCCCCCCATTATTGGCTTTGTGCAGGGTTTTTTTTGTGCTAAGAGGTTGAGAGCTATAGTGAGAAATGAATTCACTGAATATGTTGGGGGGCTGTATTTCCCCATTATTGGCTTTGTCCAGGTGTTTTTTGCTAAGAGGTTGAGAGCTATGGTGAGAACTGAATTCACTAAATGATAGCCATTTAAGTTTCAGTCTTCCTGTCTTTCAAGAAACAGCTGATTTGGCATAGTGGTATGTTGCTCTGACTGTAATGTACAGAGTCTTGAGTTGGCAGTAAAATGCATGATGGTAGCACAGCATTTTATTCTAGCAACTTTTCATGGTTATACAAGCAATGTTTAAAATGTGTCCCTGGGTATTGCGCTTTTGTCCCCTCCCCACAATAAATTTTGGCTTTTTCCAGATTTATTGTGCTCATGTGCTGCAAAGTTCAGAGCTACAGTTTAGTGTCAAGTGGATTTTACAAGGAGCTAAGTGCTTAAAGGGAAGAGAAGTTTAGTGCTGCTTATGCTGTCTGATTGCATTGTTAATAGCACAACAGATAGTGTACTTGCTTTCGATGCAGAAGGCTGTGGGTTCTATTCCCACAGTATATAGATGCATTACTGTACTGTGTTGTACTTTTAAAGGGGGTGGATGCTGCAGTCCTGAGAATGCCCTATTTGGCGGAGATACCTAGTAACAATGAACCTGTTATCAGTTTGCCATCCATTCCCTATTGCAATATTACTAACATATCATTTTTTAATGTAATATGGGCAATTTATTCCTCAAGGGTAACAGACACTTTATTTGTAGATGAAACAATGACATATAAAGTTGTTTGCTAGCAGCAACCTCTTCATTAGTTACAGATGTCTTTAATGTGGAATTATTTAGATGACTTTTACTTCTGCAGAGATTGTGCATATTTACTGATACTGGTAAATTGTAGAAGTTTGAGTAGACATTTATGATGGAAATGTTCAAAATTAGGCAGTTTTGTCATTATTGGTGCATGCATTTTGTTTCATTGTTTACTGGAAAAATGTTCAAAACAATAAATTTAAAACACCCTCTAACAACTGTACTGTATTATACAAGGAATATAACTGAATACAATCAAGAAGGTGTATCAAAGAATACATGTATATTTTGTGTGCAACAGGCCTATGATTTGAATACAGCTGAAAGTTAATCTTCATCTGCCACTGGCTAGATGTATTTTCTTTGAATGTGGGTTTCAATGCTGATTCAATGAATGTGAGTTTCAAGGCAAGAGAAGTTTTAATGCTAAGTCTATTTTCATTGTGAGACTGCATTGCTTTGTTTAGCACATGTCTATTAGTGTTTGTGCTGTAAAATGCAAAATAAAACTTTTAAATGAAATCCAAATCATCATAGAAATAAAGCAGTATGCACATTACAGTGTTTATGGTAAATGGGGTGAAATAGCCAAGTACTGGGACATTGGAATGGGTGCGGGGGGAGGCCCCATTCGATGCGTCTATATCACATAGTCAAGGTTCCATAACTCTGAACACCTAATGGTCGAACCAGTATGTTCAAGTTACAGAACTTCGACTACAGAAAAAAAAACAACAGACAACAAAATAAATTGTTATAAGCAGGGAGTAAGCCCCCCTGCACCCCCACACCCCCCACTACTTAAATATACCAACTCCGTGATCACACCACATTGAACAGAATGGAAACCTCCGCTTATGGAGATTTCCATTCAAACGATTGAACGTTTACAAATTCAAATGTATGGTCTCGACCATATGTGGTTTGAACTTGTAAAACTTCAACTACATGATAGGAACCCCCATTTGACCATGATTTTGTGAGGGGGGGGCGGCAAACTCAAAGACAGCCCCGGCTGAACTATACCTCTCAACTGTCCAGATTTTTACAGAATGAATAGATTTTGCTTCTTATTTTTGGTTTGTTCCTCATAAAATCTGTGGTTTTCTGGCAAATCATTTAGGAATGAAGTCACTAAATAATGACAGACATTGAGTTTCAGACTTCATACCCTTCAGAAAAATGCATGCTAAAGCAAAACCTGTATACTACCAACTGTCTAAGTTTATACAACAGCAATTTTTCGTACTGTCTTTATGTTCCCCCAATATATTTGGCCTTGTCCAGATTTGCTGTGTTAAGACGTTGAGAGGTATGCGCAAATTAATTGCTTTATAGAATTAGGTATATCCAAACCTCTCAACTATCCCCAACTTTGTCTCAAAATGTTGCTCTCCCCTTAATAATACCTCTGCAAAATGGCAATTTTAGAAGAAAATGTGGAGGGTTTACAATTAAGAAATAACTGTAATGATCAGAGTTATAGATTACTTTTATTTCAGAAATGCATGTAGATTCTCTTATTTTGTCAGCTGCTCAACTTAACAGTATTTTATTTATTTATTTATTGATATTTGTTAACCGGGTTTGTCAACTGGGCTTGTGACCCATTTTCATTCGAGACCCGAGGAGTAAAGCTCCAGAAGTACATTTTTAAACAAGTACAATTTTAAACAATTTTGATATAATAGCAGTTATAGCAAAAATATTCACATATCTTGGGTTACATGCATAAAGTTAAAGTTGCTTTAAAAAGAAGCTTAGTAACATAATTTTGCATTGATATAGTTCAATAGGTCAACAATAAAATGTTTTTGTTTATATAAAATTATGCAAATGCATAGACACATTGGAGAGAGAGGTGTAATGAGGTACTAAGTATGAACCTTTTCAGGGTACATAAAGGGAAGGAAGACTAAGTACTAATATTAAAAAGTGTCCCTTCTTTGACAGGTTTCCAGCTGTATTGTGTGGCTATTTTATATTTTTGCATCACGTTTTGTGGTTAATTTTTCATAAAAGTGTGGTTTTCTGGCAAATTAGTGGCAAATCATTAAAGACTGAAGTTAGAAAATAATGACAGACATTTGAGTTTTATATTTCATACCCTTCAGAAAATTCATACTAATGCAAGACCTACTACTCTATTATCTTTCTTAGTTTATAAGAGCAATATTTAAAAATTGTCATTATTTTGGGGCCATTGTCCCACTTCTATTTATGGCTTTGTCAAGATTTCTTGATCTGAAGTTGAGAGGTACGACAAATGTCTCAGGGTCATCACCGTCAGCCAGAGGCATTTCAAATTGTGAGATGCTTGTTGCAACCCAGTCCCCCATGTATTGACTCTGGATGTGTCCAAGAAAGGCAAGGAGCAGTTATGCAGTGTAAGTGTGCAAAGTATCCCCCCATCCATGGTAGACACAAGTATTACAGTGGCTTTTCATCTGTTCTTGATTTTGCAGAATGTTCTGGTTGTCTGTCATATTTTACTGTTGAGTTATGCTTATTAATATACAGAAAATGCACATTGTTGCACTGCCTGTTGCTCTGTGTTTAAGTAGCAATGCTTTAATGAACATCAGGTAAGCTTGTCTGAGATTATAAGATGCAAGTAAGCTTTAATAAGCATACTGTTAAAGAATTACCAACATTGAAAGCCTTTTTTGCTGTTGCCATGCAGAAAATATTTACATAACTAGATAACGTATAAGCCTTAGGTATTGAAATGCATATGACAGTATTTGTAATAAAGGACAATATTACAGTATTTTTAGAAGCTCACTACATTTGTTGGAGTTTTGCTGTCATCTTTGCAGGCTTTACCAGTAAACTAAACAGAATGCCAATCTATCATGTGTGATCCATAACCTGTGCAGTAATCCTTTAAGCAATTTATTCTGAGCCTGTTTCTTGTTTGCTGTTTATTTTTTACTTTGATCATGTTTTCCCCATGAAACAAGCAGATAGCTGTTGTCAGGCAGCAGGTCTTTTTTGGATAAGAAACATTTTTACAAGTGGGGGTATCACAGATATTGCTACTTTCAGCATGTTACTTGGTACTTTTATAAAGCTGAATATAAATTATAATTAGAACTGAAATGCAAGGAGAAGTGGTTTAAGTTGAGTGCTGCTTGTTTTTTTATACTTGATTTTGACTGGCATTCCAGTAATGTATTTAAAAAGTAATTTATTTTTTCATGCCTCACAACCTTTTTGTTTCCATCTAGATATTAAGTAAGATCTCATGTAGTCAATGCACTGAAATATCTTTTTTCTTCTACACTTCATTTTGTCTTGATTGGACTCTCATAATAATGTTTGGCACCCAGGGCAGCATATTTAATTAATGTTTGTGTGATTTTTAAGCATAGCCCCGCCCCTTTCTGGTTGGTCACACCCCTTCCCATTGGCCCCATCCACTCAACTGTCTCCTGCAGCCCCCTCCCCCTTTGATTTGAAGTCACCAGCTGTCACTGTGGTTAAAGTCAGAAAATAATGACAGACATTTGAGTTTCAGACTTCATACCTTTCATCATTAAAATGCAAAATCTGTTATTCTATCAACCTTCTAAGTTTGTAAGAGCAATATAAGTTTCCCTGTTTTTTGGGCCTTCCACCTTCATTAATGGCTTTGCCCAGATTTCTTGCTCTAAGAGGTTGAGAGGTATGGTAAAGTGCTCAGACTGACTACCATTAAAGCTGACAAGGTAGCTGGTCTAAGGTTTGTCCTCCAGTCATGTTAAATATGTGACATTAAGGAAAACCCTTTGTGTAATTCACAATAGAACAGATATTTAGAAGATATATTTTAATACATGAAAAAATATCTTTCACATTATCCCATTCTTCACAAACACTTTTACTGCACACATCAGTAAAATTTAAAGGAAGTTAGCAAATTGCATTTGGTTTCTTCATATATGGCTTGAGCTGTATTCACTGCAACATTGTTTAAAGTGGAAATACACAATCTGCCATCCACTAAGCTACTGTAATAAGAAAATTATTATCTTATGTCTACATTGCATCTCCATAGTTTGTGCATAGGTTCATAGGTGTGTACTAGGCCAACAGCCCTGGAGTCTTTACAAGCCTAGCCCATACAAGTGCCCTGGCAGCATGCCGCCATTAGTTTCTAGTGCCTCTACCAAGTAGAGCCACTGGAATAATCCGTGGGGTGAACTTTCTACTTCCCATTCGCTCATCAAGATTTCTCTTATAAAGGGCCAGTGAGGTGCTCCGCTTGACGTGTATGGGAAGTCTATTCCAGAGCATGGGCAGTCTCTGGGTTATAAACCTGTCCCTCCACCCTGTTCTGTTGATTGTGGTAATGAGGTTGAGGCCCCTGGAGCATGTGGTGTGGAGGGATTGAGATTTCTTTAGGTGTAACATTTCTAATAGGGCTGGGTCAGACATGGCTTTGTAAGTCAAGCAGAGATCACCTTTTAATAGACGATATGAGATAGAGAAAAGCTGGAGTTTTTTTGAGTCTGTCCATGTAGGGCATGTGTTTAAGGCCTAGGATCCTCTTCGTGAGGTACTTTTGTGGCCTTTCTAGCTGTTGCAGGTGTTTAGTGAGGTACATCTCAAATGGGGCATTATACTCGATGATTGGTCTAATGAGGGAAGAGTAGAGAAAGATGAGGACCTCCTTCTTCCTGGATGCAAAACCCTTGGTAATGAGATGTGCCACATAGAAGGACTTTCTGACCACAGTGGCAATGTGGTGGTCGAAGGAAAGGTTGCTGTCAACCTGTGACCCCAGATCTTTTTTAACACCTTCAGTGTTCAGTGGGCTACCATCAATGTGGTAATTAGTGGGAACTGAGTTTTTCCCAATGGGAATGTCAACACATTTTTGGCATTAAGCTTAAGGCCATGCTTTTGACACCAGTTGCTGGTCTCAGTGAGGCCTTTCTGTAGGATGTCTACCTCACTTAGGGAGTTAATAATGGCTGCCAGCTTGCAATCTTCAGCTAACTTGGTCAGCCAGAGTCCCTCCATGTTGGCCTAGAATTCTGAGAAGTAGATGCCAAACAGGAGAGGACCCAGGACTGATCCATGTGGGACACCACTCCTGACTGGTCAGCAATCTGACTTGGAGTCTGCTACTTTCACACTGTGGGCTCTATCTGTGAGCCAGTTTGCAAACCACCTAGTGATATAGGGGTCAATGCCTAGTTTGGTAAGCCTATCAATAATTCCTGAGTGGGGAATGGTATCAAAGGCCTTGGCCAGATTGAGGAAGGCTGTATGAACTGCCTTGCCATCATCCACAGCTCTGGTGACTGACTCAAAGAAGTCAACCAGGTTTAGCAGGCAAGATCTACCCTTCACAAAACCAAATTGCGTGGGATCCAGAGTTTGGAGATTCCCTATATCCTTGTTAATTAGGTCCATGATGATGCGCTCCTTAGCCTTACATATCAGACTCGTCAGGCTAATGGGGCGATAATTCCCAGGGTCTGTAGGCCCTCCCCCTTTATGGAGAGTGATGACTGTAGCAGTGCACTATTCTGAAAGGACATAGCCTGAGGTGAGGCTGTGATTGAACAGGGCACACAGGTGTGGTGCCAGTTCACTTTGTAGTTCATGTAGAACACAGCCAGGGATATTGTCAGGTCCCATGGAAGTTGTATTCTTGGCCTTGGACAATGCAGCTTTGACCTGTGCTGCAGTAATGCTGGGTACCTGGCATTCTTTCGGTATTGTGATTGGTCCTTTGTGGGGGGAGGGGTAAAGTTGGCACTGAATCTGTCGGCCAGTATGTTGGCAATATCTGTTGGCTCAGTATAGGAGGTACCATTGTGCAGTAACTCAGAGCAAATCTGGGTATTGCTGTGGAGATTCTTGATATAACTGTAGAAGACTTTTTGGCTGTTTTTAGTGTCTGCTGCAATTCTGCCTACATAGCTAGCTTTATGTGTTTTGATGAGGGACCTCAACTTTTTGTTGAGGCTAATAAGGGAGTTTTTCCAGTCTTGGGACTTCACCTTTTTCTGCAACAGTTTCTTCCTTCTGTTGTAGAGTTTGTTAATGGCAGGGGACCACCAGATTGGCTTCCTTTTTTGGAGGAGAGCATCTTGGTTCTGTTGGGTATGGCTAGTTCCATGCATTTATGTACGTGCATGTAGAGCGCATTGGTGTATGATTCAGTGGTCATGCACCTATTTTCCATTTGCATGGGTGCTGTGAAGTTAGCCACCTCTATTTTAGGAGCCCAAAGTCAGCTTTGGAGAAGTTTTTCATGGTGGTTACCTTGCTGGAGGTGTGTAAGATGTGGATTTCCACAGTAATTAGTTTGTGATCAGATTTAACCAGGGAGGAATTGACTATTGGTGTTGAGCAACAGTTACCCATGTTAGTAATAACCAGGTCAAGGATGTTGATTCCTCTAGTGGGGGTAAGAATGATCTTGTCCAGCGCATTGGAATTAATGAATTCCAAGAAGCGTTGGGCAAGTGTATTGGTGCATGAGTAATTTTTGTAGTTGATGGAAGGGTAGTTGAAGTCACCCAGTATGAGAGTGTTGGGTTGGACCCTAATAATTTCCAGGGTGCTTAGGAACATGGAATGAGAGTCTTGGGACATGGTTGGGGACCTATAGCAGGCTAAGACCTGAATCGCCATCTTACCCTCTGTTAGTTGTACCTGAAGTATCTCTGATGTGTTAAGCTGGGCTACTAGTCTGGAGGTTTGCATATTCTTTATGTATATGGAGATGCCACCACCTTTGGAGCTTCAGTCCATTTTCTGGGGCCGAAAGGTGTGGAATGAGTTATAGCCTGGTAGTGCAGGTGTGCTTTCTACTGCCTTAAACTAGGTCTCCATTACAGCACAAATGCAGATGTTCTCCATTTTGAAAAGTACTTTGAGCGAGTGCATCTTGAGATTTAGACTTCTAGTGTTGAGCAGTATGACCCTCAGATTCCATTTATTTATAGCTGTTACAGTGGTAATTTGGTCTTTGGAACACCGCCTAAAAAAGGCACTATACGGATGGCAAGAGCCTTAGCCAGTATCCAGAAACCTAGGGGTGACAGATGCAGGCCATCTCTGGCAAAGCATTGAGGCCTGTCAATCATGTCATCCCAAGCAGACAGATACTGGATCCCCTTAGAATAACACCAGAAACTTAGCCAATTGTTGAAGTCAATCATTTTCTGCTTATACTGCGGTATCATTCCGGGTGATGGTATGATGCTGCTTAGGGCTAGGGTCATACCTGCCTGGGCCACATAATCCAAGAGCCATTGTCCCTTTTCATGAAGTCCAGGGAGGTACATCATTCACACTCACATGGACAATGACAGAGTCATACTTGTATTTGTTGTGGAGTGACCTAAGTGAGTGTGTTATGTGACAGATCCTGGCACCCAGCAGACAGCTGACTGTTACCTTCTCCTTATTCAACCTGGTGAGTGGGACATCAGTGTGCCTCACTATCAAGTCACCTATGATTAGTGTATTGGGTTAGCTATTTTGCCTTAGGTGCTTAGGTTGCGGGCCACACTGTGTAGGTGAGCTATGTGTCTTATGATTTCTGCTGTGTTGTGGTGGTCGAGTGCATTTCTGATTTGGAAGTCTCTGCTGTTTGGGTAGATTTCTATTGAGAGCCTCTGCAAAGGTGGGTGTGTGGTTTGTGTTTTTATGTGAGAGCTGTGATGGTGGGTGTTCTGGGGGGCTATGTGTTCCATGTGGTGTGGTGCAGGTGTTGACCTTCTCCTCTTGACCAGCTATTCCGGTCTTGGCTGGTGAGTGCACGTCTTACAGTTTGGATATATAAGTGCATCTCTCACAAGTCTGAGTGTTGGGAGGTAAGAGGAGAGGGTTGTCCATATACATGAGGCAGTTGCTACACTGCCTCAGAATGCCCAAGTTCACCAGGTTAATAGGAGAAAGCACAGGGAACTGACCTTTAGACATGCCAGGAGGGATGGTCATTATTAATAAGTACTGGAGCTGTTTCCTTAAAGGACATTTAGTACTGTTAGCACTTATGTGTGCTACAATAATTGCTACAAGAAACTAGATGAAGTACTAGGCGAATAAACAAGTCAAATGCAAGAGAGAAGAGAACTAACAAGATCTAAGGGAAAAATTGAAGAGCAGACTTTCTGGCACCGGTAATACTTTACCCTAGCTTAGTGGGGCTGCACGGCATGCAAACACGGGCATTTTAAAGCAGAAAGTTGAAAGGACGCTAGAAGCCACTCCTCATGTGGTAGATAGGCTACCTAGTGCTTAAAACTCCCACTGATAAGCTGAGAGGCTTCCCTCTAACACAGAAGGGTCTGGGGAACTTAGAAACTGCAATAGAGTCCTAAAAACTTCAAATCTGTGTCTGGACTACTCTAGTAACAGGAAAGGCAGGAAAACAAGCTAGAACTTTTTTTTTTAATATAACAGTAGAAAACGAGCTAACTGATTTAAACAAATTAACCAATTCACCAATAAAAAAGCTAAAAACTGAGCCCCTTTCCAGCAGTCTTCAATCAGACAAGTTCCAACTGCACATTCCTGCCACTAGGGTACAGGGGCACCTTCTCCAAAAAAAAGATGGCCTGGATTAGTGCTCAAGTTATACAAACAAAGCTAGATTCAGCACGTCTGAATCTAGTCTATGCTACAGCAAACAACGTGCACCAATTTCAGAAAGAAACAGCTCAAATAAGCAGGCACAATAAGTCTTTAACCAGAAATTCCCAGCTCAGAAGGGCAGAATCTACTCTCTCCTCCCACAAGAGTGTAGACCACAAGAGTGTAGACCACAAACCTTCTTAATGTAAAATAACTGGCCTGAAACCCAAGTGCTTAAACCAGAACTAAGACACTTTTAGAATAACAGACACTAAGCCTTCAGTCAGCAACTCCCAACTTAGAAGGATGTTAGCTACCTGTCCTGCCGCAAGAGTGCAGACCACAAACCTTCTTAATGTAAAAAACTGGCCTGAAGCCCAAGTGCTTAAACCAAAAGGCTTAGAATAACAGTTCCAATTTAATCAGGCAACTAACAAGCAGTAATAAATGCAGTAGAATAAATGCAATTGAGTACTTTTAAGAATAGGCAGGAAAAGCAAAATAAGGTAATAAAGTGGGAAGAAACACAAATACATAAAAGTAGATGAATAAAGTGCATTTGTTGAATATAACAGCAACAAACGAGCAAACTGATTTAAATTAAACAATTAACCAATAAAAAAGCCAGAAACTGAGCCCTGTTCCAGCAGTCTTCAATCAGACAAGTTCTAGCTGCACACTCCTGCCACTAGGGTGCAGGGGAAACCTTTTCAAAAAAAGATAACCTGGATTAGTGCTCAAGTTATACAAACAAAGCTAGATTCAGCAGGTTAAGAAGTTATGATTATGTAGCCATTTAAGCAAGTTGAATATTTGCATTTAAGTGATTGTACAGTCATTTATAGATTCATAGAAATTTAGTTTGGATTGATTTATAATGGTATCTAGTACTTTTTAATTATGTTTAACATGTACTTTTGCTTGATTTATAGTGGTATGTAATACTTTTAACTACATTTAACATATACTTTTGACTGATTTACAGTGGCATGTAGTACTTTTTAACTACTTTTAACATATACGTTTGAACAGTGGTATGTAATACTTTTAACTACATTTAACATATACTTTTGATTGATTTATAGTGGCATATAGTACTTTTTAACTACATTTAACATATACTTTTGATTGATTTGTACTGTTAAGTAGTACTTTTAACTACATTTAATATATACTTTTGATTGATTTATAGTGGTTTGTAGTACTTTGTAATTACTTTTAACATACACTTTTGATTGATTTATAGTGGTTTGTAGTACTTTTTTAACTTAGATTTAGTAAGTTGCTGATCATCATGTTTGGATCCTCACCAGAGTCTGATGTAGTAATGCTTCTTGCAGTAACAAAATGAAATAAAGACCTCATAATGGACCTTAAAATCTACTACACTAATTCCTTTATTGCGACAGTAGCTCTAGCTATGACAGTGAGTACAAAAATTCTTACTCTGTAATCTTTTTAGCAAAATATGAAATAATCCATTAATGAAGTGATACTTCACCAAATCATGGCTGATCTCCCCCCATTGCATGAGGACATATAGTGATAAAAATACCAGGAGTAGGCATTAATGAATAATATGAGACACTAAATTATTCATACTATTCATCAATGCCTACTCTTGGCTTTGATCAATAGTATGAGACAATTTATATCTCTATACCAGGTAGAATCCTTAGCCTTGTCATCACTTTCCTGCTCTTCCTGCAGACAGTTTATGCTTATCCCTGCTGATCTTTGCTAGATACAGGTTCACCTTTGTCGGTAAGACCACTATCAAATATTCTCAGTCAAGCTATCTATCATATCTTCTGAAAAGCGTACAGTTCAAAATTATGCTTGTGCACAGCTTGAGGTGAAAATGTTCATGTGTTCAGGTAATTATATATGATGTCATTAAATATTAAGGGTCAACAGTCATAGTGGTAATAACTTGAATCAGGTATGCATTTATTGATTTAACATTTTGTTGACCAGGAAAGTCCAACTAGAACGAGCCTATTTTCAGCGGAGGCCCAGCATGTCTTTGGAATGTGGGATGACACTGGTGCACATGGAGGAAACTCATGTGAATGCAGAGAGAACATGCAAACTCTGCACCACTGCACTGCCCATTTGGTTTATTTTGGTTTGGTGGTTTGTTTACTAGACTAGGGAGCTGATCACAAATGAGCAATTTCAGGCTCAGCTAGTGTTGCATATAGACAACTGTAACAGCATACAAGATAAAAGTGAGCATTACTTGAAAGTACAAAAAAGGAGACAGCTTTATGAGAAACAGTAGCAACAGTAGTGTTACTCCACTTTACTATGTCATATGAGGGGGAAGAGTTCATCATTCTGTTTCAAAATCAAGAACTGTGCTCTATCAAACATTTAGTATTAAATCCTATGAGTATTTACAAAACATACTTGTAAATTCAGTCGTCAGCAACTACCCAAACAGATCTGGCATAACTCAGTCACAACACAGACCTTCTCCAGGATCAGTCTTACTCATCTGTACATTAAAAGGTACACCAGAAATAAATCTACCCTACCCTCAAGTCAGTTAGGTAGCCACTGCATATTATACCTTTCCTGTCAAGTAACTGCCTTAGGTGAACATAATTTCTTTTTTTGCCTCCTGCAACTATGGAAAAAGATGTCCCTGCCCTCACTAATCCCACATAATATTATTTTTAATGAATCACTGTATAATAAAGCCTTTAATAAATGACCATATGAGGTTATTCAGGTGACAGTGACTACCCAAACCCACAGTTACTTCAGCCTCATCATCAACAACTTCTGAGGTAGCATGTCTTCCACATGCTAAAGTATTAAACTGCAAACTTTAACTGTGAAGAGCTATTTTCAGCTACTTCCTTATTGGCTTTTGCACATTTTATCAAATGGAATTGACTTTGATTTGGATCATACTTCAACAGAATTCTTTTAATTTTAATATTGGAGGTACTTTGCTTATGTTGGGCCCCTGTTACGAATAAAGGTGGCTGCAAAAGCTGAATGAACTGCTATTGTATTGTTTTATAGTATGATATAAATTCTTACTTTACTTTGAGAGGTTCTGTTGTAGGTATAGGAACATTAGAGTTGAATAATATACATAATTCTTATTTTTTAATCAACCATTTCTTTAATGGTGTGCATCTACTTACATCTTAATATAGGGGTTAAGCAGAAGTGCTACAGTAAGCCAATTGCATTCACTGAACTACTCAGTCCATATACATATTGCATGAATATTTCATAAGTAGTGAGACAGCACTAATGTTTCCCTTTAGTTGGATTTAGGTAATACAAGGCAATTGGTTGCTGAGCACACATTCTGTTTTTTTTTCATAGCTCCAAAATGGTTTCTTGATACTTATCATTATCTTGTTGCACTGCAGACAGAACACAGTGGTAGATTATATTGTAGTACATGGAGCACTCTTATGCTGGAAAAACAAGTAAATAATAATAAGCCAGTTATTTTTATGATTTACTTCGCATTTGTTGTTATTTGCACTCAATCTAATATCTATTTCTTCATCCAGTGTTAATGCTTCTAAGAACAGAATCAACACAGCAGTTCTGTGGCTATTAAAATGATGTGTTTTACCTTGGGATACATATTCCTTACCAACCATATCTGCAAACTGTATTTTCCTTTAATACCATTTGTTAAAGGGTATACTGCATACTTATCTACCCATCTAGTTCTAAATGTTGGAAGGTTAAGGGGGGCTTTAACCCCTTATAAACTGTATTAATGAGAAGTACAGTTTACATATATGGTTGCATTTATGAGTAGCATGAATTTTCAAACTACATTATGTGTCTACAGTTGCAAAGTGTAATGAGATTATTTCAATAAGTCTAAAAAGTAACTGCAAGCTCATTTCTGTCATAAGTGCTTTGTGTCTACCCCATGCATTCATTCCATTATCATTTCAGAGGCCACTGCCTCTTCAGAACAGCTGCTTAATTGTCCACTGCACTTTATGTGAAAATAAGTCCTCATATTACACCTGCTGTATCTTTAAAATTGTGGTAGTCTTTATGAATGGAATGACCTCATGGACTCTTGAATCTGTTGAGCTGCTTACAGGCATATTACATGTTATTAAGAGTCTATTACAAAAATTGTTTATTGATCATTCTTTTCAAATTTTTAAACAATGCACCATAGCATAGCCTCCTGAAGGTATTACTGTGTAGTGTTGCAATTGCTACTTTTTTATAGCTGTGGTAGTTCTCTGCCTACCCTAAAGCATGAGATATACTATGTCACTGTTCAACATGCTTCTATTGAAGCAGGGGTATGCATCAGAACTGTCTCTTTTATGCACATATTGATATCCTTGAAGCATTTTCAGCATACAACAGCATGCCAATCCACTTCACACACACACACACACACACACACACACACACACACACACACACACACACACACACACACACACACACACACTCTCTTAATTTTTAGGACCACGATTAAACACTTTTATTCTTTTGGATTCACCTTCCTGATTTAAGATTATTCAGACTGTTGTCATTGTACTCCAACAATGTCCATACCCATCAGTCACATCCACTTGACTGTATACACTTCAAATTTCTAATTCTGATGGAAAAAAATGGTCACAGTAAAGTATTTCAACTTGCTTTATACAAATGTTTACTAATTATGTGCATGGCACTGCACTGTAATACACAAGGCCCTATTTTAAATTGACCATGCCTACAGAGTGTCATATTTATATGTGGCCGTTAAAACTCACCCAGGCTAGGATTAATATCCATTTTACCTGATATATCCTGCTGTTAACTATTGCAATAATAGTGATCTAAGATGTTCAATATATCAACCTAAAATATTGTTAATGTACATGCACCTTTTGGGCTTGGGTTGTGCCTGAAAAGATTCCTTGGGCCATATACTTATGTTAACAAATATACAAACAAATAAGTAAAATAGGTGCATCTCTATACTACTAGGTACCACAATGTCTATGAATTAAAAAGCACTGGCCCAATGTGCAAAGCCATGCAAATTGCTTTACATACTCGGTAAACTGCCTTTTAATCCCAGGTAGTGTTTTAAAGAACATATCAAATATGTTTTGAATCAGAAGAACACACAACTGAGGAATTATTTTGCATTTTAGTATTGATCTTTTCTACAGACATTAATACTTTCTGGACTTAACTTTTCTAAGAACTCCATTTAGGGAGGGGTCAGTTTGAATTTGCTTGCATAGAAAGATAGTCTTCAAACCCTAATGATATCTTTATACCCTAGCATTTCCAAGTATGACAAGCCTGACCTGCAAGGGCATGGAATGCATTACCATGGAACTTATAAACAAAGACATTGGCAACCTTCAAACACTGGACTCCACCCAGTTTGGGTTCGTAAAGGGACGAACTTGTCTCCTGAACCTGATTGACTTCGTTGAATCAGTCTCCAGAGCTGTGGATGAGTGTAAGGTAGTCCACACAGCCTATCTTGACCTCGCCAAGGCCTTCAACACCATCCCCCACTCTGGAATCATAGATAAACTTACTAAGCTGAGCATAAATCCCTACGTCACTCGATGGATTGCCAACTGGCTTACTGACAGAACCCAGACTGTAAAAGTAGCCGACTCCAAATCCAGCTCCAGACAAGTGACAAGTGGAGTACCTCAGGGTTCAGTCCTGGGACTGCTCTTGTTTGGCATTTACATCTCTGAAGTACAGGCCAACACTAAGGGACTCGGGCTAACAAAGTTCGCAGATGACTGCAAACTGGGATCTATTATTGAATCCCCAAATGATGTAGATATTCTACAAAAGGACCATACAGAAACAGATGCTTGGTGCCAGAGCCATGGGCTCAAGCTTAATGCCAAGAAATGTATAGTTATCCCCTTTGGGAGCAACCATGTACCCATGAATTACCACATAGGTGGCAGTACACTAAACACCGAAAGTGTGATGAGAGACTTAGGGACACAGGTGGAAAGTGGTCTCATCTTTGATAACCACATCGCCACAATAGTCAGGAAATCCTTCTATGTGACACACCTTATCACTAAGGGCTTTTCATCCAAAAAAAAAAAAGAGGTCATTGTCCCACTGTACTCATCCCTCATTAGATCTATTATAGAGTACAATGCCCTGTTTGGTATGTACCTCATAAGACATCTGCAACAGCTGGAAAGGCCGCAGAAATACCTCACTAAAAGAATCACAGGCCTAAAGCAGATACTCTATGCTGCCCATCTGAAAAACTCCAGCTATACTCTGTGGCATATCGTCTACTCAGAGGCGATCTATGCTTAACATACAAGGTCATGTCAAACCCTGAGCTGTTGCACATGCTCCACTTAAAGAAATCCCAATCCCTCAGAGCCACATGCTCTAGGGATCTAAACCTTGTCATCACAATGAACAAAACATGCTGGAGGGATAGGTTCCTGACCCAGAGACTCCCCATACTCTGGAATAGACTGCCCATACATGTCAAGCAGAGCGCCTCCTTGGCCCTCTTCAAAAGGAACCTTGACAATTGGATGGGAGATAGGAAATTCACCCCAAGGATCATGTCAGTCGCCCTGCTAGACAGGGGTCCAGGGAAGTAAATATTGTGGGAAGAAATATCCAGGGAATTGTTATGGCTAGGCTTGTATAGGCCCTAGGGCTGATAGCCTAGTACCAACCTATGAACCTATGAACCTACGAATAGAGTATTTATATACAGCTACATACACATCCAAACACACACATATGATTGTATTATTAGTTATCAACAATACTATTCATCTACATATATCCAATCAAAAATATTCTGAGTACCACATTTTAGAAGCTCAAAGATCTAACACAAACATTTGCAAAATGTAAAGCAATTGATTTTCATTTGCTGTCAAAATACTTCAAGCACACATCTATCTCCTACTAAAAAAGTCTGTGCCACTACAAAATTAATCAGAAATGTAAACCAACTGCCTTACATTTGCAATGAAAACTCTTTCAAAACAAATGTACATCCCATAAAAACAGAAACCCTGAACTGCTACCAACAAGTCCTCATTTCCTACAAAAGGAATTACCTGCACTATGTTTTTATGTGGGGGATTTCACATGCCAAACATGGTGGCACTATTCCATGCACCCTAAATAATATATACTAACCCCATGGTCGCACAACTGTGACAAAAATTAAATTATCATAAATTATGCTATAGTTGACAGTCCACAGCTTAACTATAGCATCATTCACTTATTTTAGACACCAACAATTTGTGCAGCAAAATCTGTACTCAACCAAATAATTCACTGAGCATTTTAATAGCACCCATATATAGGGCTGTTAGGTACAAATGCAAGCCAGATCCAGTCAATACCTGAAGTGCTATTCTTCCAAACAGTAGTCTAAGGTGTGATCAGAAGATTATGATTGAACTGGCATGTGTTGTAAGACTGAGACTTCAGTATCTTGGAGAATTCTCATTATTCTCAGGTAAAATGACTTTGGACTTAGTATTAGACTTGTGGCTGTGCATGGGGTAACAAAAAGGCATTAGAATTGTTGCAGCAGGTTTTGGGCTTTGCATTTTAGTTAGAAGTTGTTGTTTTGTGAGTGTCACTCCACAATGTCTCACATGTCTGATTTCTGTTATATATACATATACATATATATATATATATATATATATATATATATATATATATATATATATATATATATGTAATGTATGTATGTATGTATGGTTGGGGTGTGTATGAGCTTACATTCTAAATATCAAACATTCTTTTTACTTTGCTTTGCCAGCTTAAGAGGATGCGTCAACCTGCTATACAGCACTGGGAATTTGCCTTTCCATGCTGTTGTGAGATCTTGGAGTTGGTATATATAATTAGCAGGAGGTGCAGGAAGGCTTGCCCTCCTGTATAAAATAATGTTTTATATTTTTTTTTTCTTTATTGTTTTGTTTTTCAACATTTTTAGATAAATCTTTTTTTGTTGATTCATGTGAGCATTCACTATTTCATTAGGTAATCAGATATCTAAATCTCTGTCTAATGTTTTATATATATATATATATATATATATATATATATATATATATATATATATATATATATACATATATATATATATATATATATAGTGAGAGAGAGAGAGACAGTGAGAGAGAGTGAGAGATTTATTAAAATTGATCTAAATATCACAAGCATGACACACAAAACACTGTCAAAAACATCTAAAACTCAAAATATTGAATAATATTGCACATGCTCCAAGACATAACCTTGGAGCATGCAAATCAAAAAACATTGTTTTCTGCAGGGTCTACTTGTGTATACTAACCCCGACTTTGCACAATAGAAGAGAAAGGACATATTCCCTTCCCCTCCTATAACAGCAATCTTGAAGTAGTACAGCAATCATGTGTCAATATTTAGAGTTTTATATTTTTGTCAGTGTTTTGTATGTCGACCGTCTGATCACGAGATCAATTTCATCAGTAGAGCCCCTCCCAAAAAATAAATTTTATATATATATATATATATATATATATATATATATATATATATATTCCCTATTATATGATCGAAGACGCATTCTTTCAAATGTGTCTTGATCGAACTTGAAAGCACAAAATGGCAAAATACTGAAACGGCATAAAAAAGAATTCTTTCCCTGGGAAAAATAATCGCTTGGCCACCTTAGTTATTTTGCCATTTTCGTCACTGTAGTGCGATCTCGGAGTTGGTATATTTAAGTAGGGGGGTGTGGGGGGCACAGCCCCCAACGTCGGGGGTGTGTGTGTAATGTTTTAAAGTTGTTTTTTTTTTTTTTTTCTTTTTGCTGTTCTAAGTGTTTGGGATTGTAAGCTTTTGCTTACATGGGGTTGATAAATCAGCATTCGCTTTTTTTAAGTGTTCACTGATTTAATATAGACCATATATAAGATCCCTATCAGTTGATCTAGTTTTCAGAAACTCGAAATTCATATGGTTGAGACCATATGATTGAGTTTTTGAAAACTCAAGATTTTTGAATGATGATTGCAGTACAGCAAGGATCGGGAAATTTACCCTTTTCTTCACTGTAGTGTGATATCTGAGTTGGTATATATAATTTGCAGGGGGTATGGGGGTGCAGCCCTTCACATGAGGGTGCAGGGGGGGCTTACCCCCTGCATAAATGAAAAAAAGTAGATTTTTGTGGGGTTTTTTTGCTTTTTGTCTTTTTTTTTTTTTTTTTTTTTTTTTTTAATGTTTGAGTTTTTGGAAACTCTGTCATATGGTCTTGTCTGTATGAATTTTGAGTTTCTAAAAACATGATCGTCTGACATAGCTCTCTCTCTCTCTCGCTTTCTTTATATATATATATATATATATATATATATATATATATATATATATATTTTTATATATATATATATATATATATATATATATATATATATAAATATATATATATATATAGGTATGAGTGTCATTCGCTCTGTTGAACCGACTGCTTGATAACAGAGTGAATGAACTTGAAATACCATTAAGGGTTCTATTTATCAAATGCACATGAGTAAGTTAAGTATGGGTTTAGAATAATCATGCCAAAACTTTCAGACATACTGAAGGTTTCAGCATTTGGTTGGAGGAGTGTCTTTCAGATTGTTCAGAGGTTAGGATTAGCATGAAAGATAAGTAAGGGTGCAGATTTAGTGTTCTGCATGTGTGTTGCTGTTTGTGTACGGTATGTGTATGTCCAAGCATTTGGTTTAATGATAGTGTTACAGAAAGTATTTTTCTAATGTAAGATGCAGAGTTAGGGGCAGACATACAGTTAGGGTTAGGTACAGCACACAGTACTCTCCCTTGTGATTGTACTAATCATATCTCAAATGCTTCACAAGTTCCTAACCTCCTAACCCTAACATTGTACCTAACCTTATAAAACCCTTTTTGCAGCAATACTACTACTCAGGCAAGTTATGTCTGACTATATGTTAAGGTTTTGGTGATCTTTTTTTTTTTTTTTTTTTTTTTTTTTTAATTTTGTCAGTTTCTCACTTTTTAGACCCACACCTTGTCCCCCAGAGATCACCCTGGTTAATGAAAAGATATGCCAGCAGCAATCAGGGGATTCATCAACAGCCAGGAATTATCCAGTCCATCAGTAAGAGTGGGCACACTCATCATGGAGGTCAAGGCAGTGGTTGGGACAAAAAAGGATCAAGTATTAGAGCCGAGTTTCACTAAAATCTTGGCAGTCACTAGTCAACAACACACTGTAACAATTTTTGGTGCTTGCAAAATATTTAACTATAGTCATATGGAAATTACTCCAGCACATGACAAATTGTTGTCCAAGGGGTTCAGTTTCGTTTCCTCTAAGAAGCTGGGGGTTATTAATATTTTGAAAGAGCTTACAATATTCCAGAAAACTGAAATTGAGTTTGCTTCTGGAAAGGAATAA
Organism: Protopterus annectens; assembly: GCF_019279795.1. Classification (NCBI taxonomy): domain Eukaryota; kingdom Metazoa; phylum Chordata; order Ceratodontiformes; family Protopteridae; genus Protopterus; species Protopterus annectens. The sequence goes on from NC_056737.1 coordinate 1,346,641,068, forward strand.
TGGGCTGCATCAGACAGCCTCAGTATGAAAGAGTACTTTTAACCCTCCATTGATTCCACTTGTGGAGTGTTTTGAAATACTGTGTGAGAATGATTGGAAGGATCTTGATGTCACTAATAGGAGAAGATACAACAACTTGACACCCCAATTAACATAAACTATTGAAAAGAGATTTATGTGAACAAGTCCATTCAAGTCCATCAAGGAAAGGGGGGGTTATTATGGATACCTTTATGTGGATTCAAAAATGTTTTACTTGAACAATGGTGACTTTTTTGTTTCGGCTTCATTAAACGTTAATATTGGTTATTCCAAAATAGACCTGTGGTTGAATGATTTATGTCTTGAATAGGGTTCGCAATGAGCTTGTTGAATATCTGAAGTTTGAGAATCTGATATTAACACCCATTTTTCAGATCCCCAGGACTCACAAAAGTGTTGACAATCTGCCTATATGGGCAGTTGTAGCATCAGGGGGATCTAAAACTGAGAAAATGGCTAAACTGGTCGATTTTCACCTTTAAGAGCTTCTTCAGTGGCAAAAAGCATGTTTTAAAAGAATCCTGGCACTTTCTGAAACCTATTTCTGCCACTGTGTTTGATTCTGATGCATTGATGGTCACCATTGTGATTCTACAAAGCTCTGACATGTGGCACATATCTAAGTGAAAATGATTTGATATCCCTGGATGACATTTTTATTTTATGGACTCAGAACTCTAATATGTTGAATGAATTTCTGTATTATATCAACCAAGTACAGACTTCTTGGGTTTTGTCAGTGAGATGGATAAGGACAAGGTGAGCTTTTTTAGATGTGCTGTTGTACACAAATTATGGTATGGATTCCTTTGAATCCTCTTTTTACCATAAGGCAACTTATTCAAACAGTTTGCTTAATTTTATCAGCTCTCATCCCTGTGGCAAAAGAAAAACATTGCGGAAGGGCACATTTCTGAACAGTGGAGAGTTCTGGAAGACTGTGAGTTTTTAAAAACAATGTTTTGGCTTCCTACAGGCTCTGTTTGATTGTTGCTACAAAAAGGTGACAGTTGTTAGACTTACAAAATAACTATGCTTGATCAGAAATCCATCTAATTTACCCTCTCACAGGAAAGATAAAAAGGTTTTTTCTAGAACTATGATTCTAGAATACAACAGTAGAAACATGGATGTTAAGGAGATTTTTACAAGGAATTGATCCTTTATTTTTGGTATCTGTGGGTTAACAGATAAACTTGGCAATGTGCTAAGGTTTACTTATTAAAAAAAAAGGAAAACAAATAAAATTCTTGTTTGAAATTAACAAAAACAAATCCACATAGTATTGCCTTCAAAGGTTGTTTTAATTGCTGTGTCAAGGGGTGGTATATTTAATGCAGTAATCCTCTTGTCCTTGTTTTTACATGGATAAAACTGAGCAAACAATGAGGAAAAAGAATGTATCATCTATATGCTGTAAAAAAAGGTGGTTTGATCAGCACCTTCTGCAAGTACGCTAAGGATTGTGTGCAGCAGAAAAAGCTTTTTTTATTTTTTTGTTGTGAAAAAGGTAGTCACAGATTTAAGAAGGGGGAATTGGCATGCCAGCCTTAAAGCCAGGGAGCTTTATTGGCAAATTGAACTGAATTAACCCCAGGCATAAATGATAAAATTTCAGTAAATAACCTGTTACCACTTAAACGGGCTGAATTATGATTTTTTACTACTTTGTATTACCTTTTTATATAAAAACATGTATTTTTGATGTCATGTGATTTAAAGTGTTTTAACTGAATTTTTAAAATTTTGCTACAATGTATTTATGTGCTGTGTGGTTTGAAAGGAATTTGTGTTTTCATGTAATTAACTTTTTAGACAAATGGAGTGGACAAGTTTATAAAAGAGGAAATGGTTAGATAATGTTTAATATGATGCATTTCCTATTTTACCTTTGGAATAAAAGCACTCATTAAACCAGTGTTTTTGTGGCTTTACCTCCTTTAGCTGAAGATTTTTTAATGCTTGTTACTTTTTTGTTTCCCTGCTTGGACAAATATCTGGGTATTAGCTGATTGAACATACCAGATTTTCTGCTATGCGGGACTACAGTACAGTGGTGATGGAGGAATTTACCCTTTCTTCACTGTATTTATTTATTGACACTTGATTACCGAGAAAGTCTGACTGGGCAGAAGCCCAATTTCAGCAGAATTCTAGGGAGAAATGCTCCAAATGATTACAAAAGATTTTAAGAACAATAATTTTATAATCTTCAAAAATAAAACCAAAACATCTGCAGTTTAAATAATTATAATAAATTAGACATAATATAAAAACATTTGTTAGGAATTGCTACAGATTATATCCATCCATCCTCAACTCCCTTTTCTCATTTTTGCACATGGGTTCAGGGTGTCACTTCAACAGTGACAATCATCTCGAGCCAAGGTTTAAACCTCCAGGTGGCTAGCCCTGCCATGGTAGTTCATCCATACCACTCACTTGCACACACACTCGCACCTACTGGCAATTTAGAGTGTCCAATCCACCTAGTGCATGTCTTTGCAATGTGGGAAAAAACGACAGCACCTGTTGGAAGCCCTCGCGATTACAGGGAGGACATACCAACTCTGCACAGAAGGCACCCCAACCAAGAATCGAACTAGAAAACCTCTTGCTGTGAGGTGACAAAGCTAACCATTGCACCACTGTGGATGCTCTATATGACAATCATTTAGAATTTAGAGAATTTTAGACAGTTTATATAGAAATTAAAGGTAAGTTACTCTAATACAAACAGGAATTGCAATATGAAGTGAGGGAAAAACAGACTTGATATGTTTAGAGAGAAAGTCAGGGAAGAGAATTTGATAGAAGTAATGAAGTAAGTGAAGAAGGGAGAGTGAGGAAGTATAAGGAATGAGAAGGTACGTGTTCACATTTAAAGATATACAGTCAGTGGTGGCTGGTGACTTCAAATCAAAGGGGGGTCTGCAGGAGACAGCTGAATGGGTGGGACCAATGGGAAGGGGTGTGGTCAACTAGAAAAGGGTGGAGCCATGGTACAGTTTGATCAGTGCTGGCCATGCGTACCAATTTACATGTAATAAATGCTCAGTCACTATGGCGCATGATGAATACTCTATACAGCACATTGTTACATGTGTATAAGGGTAGTCCAATCGACAAAATGAAGTGGAAAAGAAAGAAAATATTTGAGTTCACTAGCTACATGACAGCTTACTTAATATCTAGATGGAAATAAAAAGGTTGTGAGGCATGAAAAAATAAATTACTTTTTAAATACATTACTGGAATGCCAGTCAAAATCAAGTATAAAAAAAACAAGCAGCACTCAACTCAAACTTCTTCTCCTTGCAGTTCTAATTATAATTTATATTTAGCTTTATAAAAGTACCAAGTAATATACCGAAAGTAGCAATCCATGGGATACCCCTAGTCCCCACTTGTAAAAATGTTTCTTATCCAAAAAAGGCCTGCTGTCTGACAACTATCTACTTGTTTCATGGGGAAAACATGATCGGAGTAAAAAAATGAACAACAAACAGGAAACAAGCTCAAGACAAATTGATTAAAGGATTACTGCACAGGTTATGGACCACATATGATAGATAGATGGGCATTCTGTTTAGTTTATGGGTAAAGCCTGCAAAGATGACTGCAAGTCTCCAACAAATGTAATGAGCTTCTGAAAATACTGTAATCCTGTCTTGTACTAGCACTGTAATGCAGTCTGTCATCCAAAAGAAACAAGAAAGCAAGTATTAAGTAAAGCTGCATGGATTACTAGTCTTACAACATACATGCATTTTAATACCTAAGGCGTATACTTTATCGAGTTACGTAAATATTCTCTGCATGCCAACAATATAAATGCTTTCAGTGTTGATAATTCTTTAACAGTATGCTTATTACAGCTTACCTGCATCTTATAATCTCAGACAAGTTTACCTGATGGTCATTAAATCATTGCTAATTAAACACAGGGCAACAACAGCCACTGCAACAACATGCATTTTCTGAATAATAAGAAGCATAAATCAACAGTATAAAAATCTGACAGAAAACCAGAACATTCTGGAAAATCAAGGACAGATGAAAAGCCACTGTAGTACTTATGTGATGTCCACCTTGGATGGGGGGATACTCTGCACACTTACACTGCATAACTGCTCCTTGCCTTGCTTGGACACATTCAGAGTCACTACATGGGGAAGTGGGGTACAATAAATATGTCACAATTTGAAATGTCTCTGACTGATGATGATGGCCCTGATACATTTGTCATACCTCTCAACCGCAGAGCAAGAAATCTGGACAAAGCCATAACATTTTTAAAATATTGCTGTTATAAACTTAGAAAGATAATAGAATAGTAGGTCTTGCATTAGTATGAATTTTCTGAAGGGTATGAAATCTGAAACTCAAATGTCTGTCATTATTTTCTAACTTCAGTCATCAATGATTTGCCATTAATTTTCCAAAACACCACAATTTTACAGAGACAGAGAGGGGGGGGGGTCTGAACATCAGTAATTTAGAACTTTGCCATCTTAAGACTCAAGATAAGAAATATAGTTTTAAATTATATAATAATTATGTAAGCAAGCCACCAACTAGTACAACTTAAGAATTATAATTGCAGCAATAAAAAAATTCTTATTCTACAACTTAACTTTTTTTTGTATTCTCTTTCACCTTCAATAACCTTATGGGATCCTTGGCTACAAAGTATCAGTGGGAATACTCATATTCAGATTGTAGCCAAACATTTCAGATTTGTACTTCATGCTCCTGTAGTGTTGCCCCTTCCCAACAACTGTTTTTGCTCAGTGGTACTTGTCCTAAATCTCCGATTAAAGGAGCAACACTCATGCTAAAACATTTATACTTGAACCTTTTAACTGGATAGCTAGCAGTAACAAGTATGGGTCAATGAACACATTAATTTCCTTGCTAGTTAGTTCACTTATGACTTCATTTATGTGTTTGAAGTAGTTCAAGGATTTGGTTGCTTTGAATTCATTAAAGCATTGCGCCCTAAAAATAATGTGCTCACCATTTCTACCATGGACACAAGAAAATGTTTCACCATACTTCAATAATGCAAAGCAAAGGTGATACGTACCTTAAGTACTTGATCTTTCATCACTGTATGTCCAAATGTAAATCCAAGTATTCCAAAGATTGTCAAGATCAGTCCTAGTATGCCTGTTGCTAACAGACCTTTTTATTTAGAGACTGTCACCTTTAGAGTAATAAGGAATTATGTAAAAAAAGAAAAAAAAGACTATATCTGGGAGGACTGTAAGCAAAAACAGCACCGTATCCCTTCCTGCAACCGCGGTTGTCATTCCCAACTGTACTCCAGTCTCATGGGCTAATTAGCTCATAGCAAGCAATCTGCCCTATTGGAAGACAGTGTTAAAATTCTCTTTTTCCTGCTGCAGCTGATGCACTTCCTTCCAAGAAAATGTACCTACAAGTCCCATTGCAAGCTCTTTTCAAAAACAGCAACCCATACTTAAACTGGACAGAGTAAACTACACAGTTCTGGCAGAATGAATACTGCTTTCTGGGACAGAAAAGTGCGTCCATAGAATTCTGGGAGAAGTAGTCCCCAATTGCCAAAGAAATGTACAGTTTGCCTATTTTTGCACCGTTTTGTTTTTATATTGCTTTGCATTCATTTTACTTCTGTGGTTGTTTTCAAAAATATTTCTTAAATGCTGCTTTTTCATCTCCTGACTTACCTGCTACAATTTATTTAGTTACTTCCTTCCTTTCCTCCTTCCTTTTCAGTTGATGTGCCTCTTTCATCTTTCTATCCAACACCACTGCTGTCTGTCGGACACTAGTGTGCCCGATCGATTAAACGAACTCCTCCAAGGCAAAGGCCACTCCAAACTAAAGAAATACTGTCTGTTGCTGACTGTTTCTCAGCTCACTCTCTTTTTCCCAGCATGCAAAGCATGGGAGGAGAGTGAGAGATGAGAACCAATCAGTAGCCATCCAGCCATCCACATCACGTACGTGACTGCAGTCTGATCCCCTTCCACTTTACTGCGTTTACAAACCGCATAGACTTCTGGGCATCTGTACACTGATGCCTTCTCTTCTTAATCTGGACTGGTTTAACAGCAGTCCGTATTTATAGAAACTAGTTTTTTTTTAAACTCAGAACTCGCCGAGTACACATGCGTAGTTCGAGTTCCGGGAGTTTACAGCGAGTTAATCAGACTTTTCGCTGGCTAAGTAGCCAGGATACAGTATAGTATACTAAATATTTTATTTTTTTTAATTCATTAATTCTTTTTCTTTCTTTTTACAGCTGGGGGCTGCAGTCCTGTAGTCCGATAGCACGAGCCACCACTGTATACAGTGGATATAAAAAGTGTATACACCCCTGTTAAAGTGCAAGGTTTTTATGATATAAAAAAAAAGGTGCTTCAACAAAGTATTAGTTCAAGGGTGTGCTCACTTATTCAGCCAGCTTATTGTACGTTTTTTATTTTTTATATTTTTCCCCTAACAGATTTGTTTTTCAATTGAATTGTACAGGTTATAGATCACATTAAAGGTAGTAAAGGTTTTGAAAAGTTTTATTGTGGTCTCATTTTTTATATCACAAAAACCTTGCATTTTAACAGGGGTATGTACTCTTTTTATATCCACTGTACTTTATCCTGGTTTTGAGCAAGAAAAGAGCCAGATTTTAGAAAGGAAGTCTTTCAGAGTGGTTTTGAAAGATGGAAAGGAGGGAGTTGACCTGATGGACATAGGTAAGGAGCTCCAGACCATAGCAACCTTTCACGAATACAGACAGTGCCCAGCAGTTTGATGGGTTTGTAGACAGACAGGAGTTTTTGGTCACTGGATCACAATGCTTGACTGAGAGCATAGTTGTGAGAATGGCTTTTAGTGCTGGACAGGCATATGGATGTTGGTATTGAGATCTTAGTGTTGGTATATATAATTAGTAGTGGGTGTGTGGGGTGCCCCCTTGCAAAAAGAAGTAGATTTGTTTTTTTTTTTGTTCAAATCTTTGTGCTTCAATGTAGTGTGTGTTCAGATCTCCATGCTTCAAACAATTTTAAATGTACTTCACCTGTTTATGCACTCATATAATATATGTATACATACACACACACACACACACACACACACACACACACACACACACACACACACAAGATTGAGATTTAGGATGCTACTTTTTTTGTATAAAATGGATGAGTACACAGGCAATGAGAAAGAATAGTTTTAACATTAAACTGAAATTCATGAAGGAAAACACTATCATTTTATTTTTATAAGAATCGGATAATTTTGTAGCACTGAACAACAAATGGATAAATAAAAGATTAAGTATGAATGTATCTGTTATTGTCACTTATTTGGTTTGGCTTTTGCTAGCTGATACTTAATAAGTTTGCATCATGCTAGTGCATTTTACTTTGACTAAGGGTCAAACCAAGCATTTTAAAACATCACAAACGACAATGAGAAAACTTCATTACAGGCAATAGAAAACAGAACTGTTTTTGTATTATGCCAGATACTTCTTGCATAAACACCCACACACACAAACACAAGCACCCATATGCATACATATGCCCACTTACACTCGCTCTCTCACACACACCCACACACACTCACATACATACACACTGGTAAAGCAGACTACAAATAATAGGGACATATAAGTCTGACTCTGAAGTAGAATTCTAAAATGAGGTAAATAAATAACTAAGCTAGCATTTTCACTACTGCCAAGTAGTTCTTGTGCCACAGTGGTGCTATTATGCCCAAGCAGCCATGACAGATGACATCTAAAGTGTCCACCTTATATTTAGCCAATTTCACGCTTCATAACCTGGGTTAACCAGACGTGGAAATAGTGTTCCCTCTGTATGGAATATACATTTCATTAGAGACTATACAGATGGCCTGGGAGGTTATTGAAGGTAGAATTTTTCACTGTGAAAAGATTACATCTTTGAAGTTTGTAGCTTATGTAACTTATTGTAGTAATTCACCATCTTCCTGTAATGTGATTGCAACACAGAAGGGTAAATAACAGCAATTACATATTTCTAATTCATGCTGGTTTGTAAGAGAAAATGTTTAAACCAACAGGAAAAAAATCACGTTAAATAAAGGCTGAGAGTTTATTTATTTTCCCTTGTATTATTTCTGCAAAAATGCAATAGATGAAAACTGATTCTTGCTCAGGTCATACAAGCTGTGTCTTCCAAGAATATCAACTACAACTAGCAATGACACCAATCCACTCTTTATTAATTCTTACATCAAATTTAAAAAGTTATTTTTTATTACACTGTTACAAAATGGTTATGCAAATTCAAGAGATCCCACTACCATCACTATTTGTATGTGGGCAGTCAAAATGTAGTTTTATTAATTTCACCCAGTATACCATAGTCTGCTATTGTATGATAGTTTCATAACAACTGCATTACACTCATACCAGCAGTATTAACAGCAATACTAGGTGGGAGGGCAGTTATGGTTGGATTTATTCCAAAATGTCCAGGTTCATTTTGAAGATGTAAACCTGAGGATTCAAATACTCAGGCCAGAACTACTCCCACCCCTCTAGGTATGATTTCTAGTCAATATTTTTTAATTAGGTTTAGTTTTTATTTTATTGTATAAGAAATGAACATGTGCAAATTAAGTGACTCACACGTGTCTGTGTAAAGTTGTAGTAGAAGTTAGATGCAGGTGATAGCAATTCTGAAAACAAAAGGTCCAACAGGATATGCATACACATGCACAAACAATTTTTATTTTGTCAAAGTAAGGACATGATTAGGAAAGGACAGCAATGACAACAAAAGATGTATAAAAATGATTCATATATTACTAATTCCTCTGCTTTATTAAAAAAGAACAATACATTTTCATGATCAAGGCACTCCATGCGAGTTAAAATTAGCTTTTATTAAACCAGTTCCTTATATAAGCACCAAATCATTTATGTTTTAAAACATGTTTCTTCAATACTGGTCTAATAGATACCATTCCATTTAAACCTAGCTGCCTTTTGGCTGTAAGTTCACTTTGCCAATTGTTGTCTCTCATAGGTTCATAGGTAGGTACTAGACTATTGGCCCAAGGGCCTAAGTAAGCCTAGCCAACAAGGTTCTCTGGCTTACGCCATCCAAGAAAGTTAATTTCCTGCTCATGTTCCCATTTTTATTCTAATTTCCACCCAGTTCACTTCAAGAATCAGTCTGTAATTCCTGAAAATTACACTACTGTAAATATCTGTATTTATAAGACTATACAGCCTGTTAGTAATAATTTTCTAAAATCTTGTTAATCAAATATAAAATGATTCATATTTCATGTGTTTTGCTAAATAAAAAGTATTCAGAGTGCAGCAGGTAAAAACTGGCCTGAAAACATATTTAATAGTAAGATGGTAAAAACATTTGTTTGTTTGTTTGTTTCTTTCGGCTTTTCCCGGTTAGGGGTCGCCACAGCGGAACTCCGGTCCACTAATGATTGGCAGTTGATTTTTATGTACCGGCTTGCCAGGCCTGATGCACAACCTTCATGAAGGTACACCCATTCACGCATGTCTCCACGCAGAAGACGCTCTAGCTGAGAATCGAACCGGACAGCATCTTACTGTGGGGTGACAATGCTACCGCAGCACCACCACCGTGGGTCCAATTACCTTCCCAAATATTGGTTCATGCCATAGAATTATAACAGTTACATATGCCAGACTTTCTTCCAAATGTATTTCTTACAAAATGTTTCTCTAAGTGGTCTTTTAAATTTATTTGATGTTTTTGATAAAAGTGAGGCTTATTGCCCACTGTTTTAACACCTCCATGGAAACAGCTAACATTAAGCATTTTTCTCAATTATCCCTTTTATATGCTGAGCATTAGTAATATAAGTCATAGGCTAAAACATGCAATAATGATTTGTCTTCATTAACTAAATTATAAGAAGTTCCAAATATTGTTCAGCCAGTATAGTTTACATTGACTTTCTCTCTCTCTCTTCTGAAACCTTTATGTTGTAATTCTGACCAGTTCTCCACTGGGATAACTTGTTTTTTTGAATCTGTTGTCTAAACTGTCATAAATAGGGTCTACTGCTTTTCATCGAATACCATGTATTAGAAAAAGAGCAGTAGACCACTCAGTTACGTGAAAGTGCACTTATTCGAAAGTGCACTTTCGCAAACTCAGCTTCTACAAACAGATCTCACCACAGTGGAGGACAGCAGGAAAACATGCTATGTCCTCCACTGTGGTGTAGTAGTTACGGACCTTAGGGTTAGGGCGTGGGTCATGGTAAGGGGATAGCTAGTAGGGCTATCCCCTTACCATGACCCACCAACCTAAGGTCGTGACCGCACCACAGTGGAGGATAGCCTGTCCTCCACTGTGGTGCAGTAGTCACAGACCTTAGGGTTAGGGCACAGGTCATGTTAAGGGGATAGCCCTACTAGCTATCCCCTTACCATGACCTGTGCCCTAACCCTAAGGTCTGTAACTACTGCACTATAATCAGTAGTAGGCCTTTCGCTGAAGCGGATTTCGCGAAAGTGCGCTTTCAATTAAGTGCACTTTCGCATAACCCAGGGTCTACTGTGTGAGTTTGAAGAAGTGTATTTTCGAACTTATACAGTACACCCCATAAATCATATTACATTCATAGGGTTATAGGTTCATTGGTTCATAGGTATATACTAGGCTAATGACCACCAGGGCATTTAGAAGCCTAGCCATGCAATTCAGCCCAATTCTGTCCCTATGTATCATGGGCATTTATTAGGAAGGGGTATATTAGTTACAGAGTTTCTGGTGGTTATGTGGGGGGAAGGGGTATGTTAGTTTGGGCACTACCTTCTGCCTCTGTTTGTCAGAGATATTAGGGCCAGACACAGGATGAATTTCTGATCTCCCATCCATTGGTCAAGGTTACACTTAAGGTTAGGGATGGACTCTGTTTCACACAAATGGGGAGCCTGTTCCAGAGCATGGGGATCTGCTGAGCCCATATCTGTCTCTCCAACATGTCTTATTTATGTCACAAGCAAAATTTAAATCCTTGGATCTAGTGGTTCTGATGAGTTCATTTTGCAGATGTGCAAAACGTCCATTAGAGCTGGATGTGAGCATGCCTTATATGCCAGGCATAGATCACCTCTCAGTAACCTTTAGGAGACTGACTATAGAGATAGGGTTTTAAGCTGATCCATATAGGACAATGTATTTATGCCCTGGATTCTCCAAGTAAAGAATCTTTGTGGATGTTCCAACTGTTGCATATGTCTAGTCAGGTACAAACTGAAGGGGGCATTGTATTCAGTAATGGGTCTGATAAAAGCCCAATAAAGTGATATGTCTTCCTTGGATTTGGATGCCATGCCCTTACTTATAACTTGGGTGACACTGAATGATTTTCCTGCTACCTTGGCCACATGTTTTTTCAAAGTCCAGATTATTGTCTACATATGTTCCCAGATCCCTGATCATTGGGTCAACTCTTAAGGATGTCTTATTGATGGAGTAATTAGCTTGGGTGTCAGTTTTCCTAGAGGGCACTATAATGCATTTCTTGGCACTGAGTTTTAAACCATGACTTTGACACCAGTCATTTGTCTGTGTTAGACCTTCTTGTAAGATGTTTGTGTCACGGGAGAATCTATGATAGTTCCCAATTTGTAGTCATCTGCAAAGTTGGTCAACTAAAGGCCCTTGACATTAACCTTTACCTCCTAGAAGTACATGCCAAATTTGGAGTGGTCCCAGCACAAACTCTCGAGATATCCTGTTGATGACCAGTCTCTTAATGGAGGTGGTCTCACCAATCCTGATTTCCTGGGTCCTTTCTGTGATCCAGATAGCTATGTAGGAGTTTATGCTTAGTTCAATGTGTCAACTATACTCGAGTGGGTTATGGTATCAAACACTTTAGCTAGGTCCAGGTAGATGGTGTGCACTATTTTCCCCTCTTTCGTTGCCTTCTATGTCTTATACCATTTAAAGCACTATACAGAGACATATTATTTTGATGCATTATTACATTTTTTGTATGAGCTTTAGGTATACCCTAGTATCCATTTGTCTGCAGACCTCTGCATCCAAACACTGAAAATAATTATAATTAAACTGTATACTGTAATATAGTTGATTATTTTTATTTATTTTATTTATTTATTGACATTTGTTTACTGGGATAGTCTGACTGGGTGAGTTGCCCATTTTCATCAGTGATCTGAGGATAAAAGTTCCACAGTAAAAGTAATTACAAGAAGGAATTGAGAATTAGTACAATAACAGTGAAATTGTATCACATAAGCTACACAGAAATGCATAATAAAGCTTAAACAGCTAGGTTAAAATTACATACGTGAGATTAGTCTTTTAACAGTGTCCTGGTGATTACACAGCAGTTAAGTAGCATAATCTGCTGGGATATAAAGAACATGACAGAAATTTTTAACAGTGCCAATAGTGAGCATGCAGCATTTCTGGCTTTAAAAAAGTAAACAGTGGCTACAATTATTGAGTTTAACGTATCATTGGTTACTGAAAGTAGAAATTGTGACATAGGTTAAGAAAGCAACTGTGAAGGTAGATTAGAGTAAGGGGGAGATGTCCATTGGACATAAGAAACTATAGGACACAAAAGAGTGGGGTGTGGACTACGGCATAAGGCAAAGTTATTTAAGTAGCTGGGGAGCAGGGGCAATGCCATTTTTTGGTTAAATAGTCATTTGGAGTGACTTTGAAAAGCTGATATTGGCAAAGTAATCTGATTGAAGTGTTTAAGGAATTCTATGCTTTGGCAACATAGTGGGTGTACAGCTTTTTCCTGGTGGATTTTAGGGTTTGTAGTTAGACTATAAATAATGGTTGGGGAATTGCATCCATTTGAGACTTTTTAGTACAGTACAGTGGTGGCTATGGAAGGGAGTGTTAGGTGCAAATGTAGCGTCTTTATTGTAACATTGTTCAAGTTTTACTCATAGTGATGTCTGCATCAGTTAATAGGGGCTGAGACACATAGGTAGGTACTAGGCTATCGGCCCTAGGGCCCATACAAACCTAGCCAAAAATGTACCCTGGCTTTCGCCACCCAAGAAAATTATTTTCCTGTGCCCCTGTCGAGCAGTGCCACAGAAGTGATCCCCGGGGTGAATTTCCCAGTTCCCATCCAATCTTCAAGATTTTTCTTGAAGAGTGCTAATGAGGAGCTCTGTTTGACATAGATAGGTAGTCTGTTCCAGAATATGGGAAGTCTCTGGGACAGGAATCTATCCCTCCAGCATGTTCTGTTTATTGTGGTGACAAGGTTTAGGTCCCTAGAGCGTGTAGCTCGGAGGGATTGGGATTTCTTTAAGTGGAGCATGTCCAACAGCTCTAGGTTTGACATAGCTTTGTATGTTAAGCAGAGATTGCCCCTGAGTAGGCGATATGCGATGGAGTAAAGCTGTAGTTTTTTGAGACGGTCTGCATAGGGCATCTGTTTGAGGCCAGTAATCCTCTTTGTGAGGTATTTCTGTGGTCTTTCCAGTTGTTGTAGATGTCTTGTGAGGTACATACCAAAAGGGGCGTTGTACTCTATAATGGGTCTAATGAGTGATGAGTAGAGGGGAACAATGACCTATTTTTTTCTGGATGAGAATCCTTTCGTGATGAGATGAGCCACGTAGAAGGATTTCCTGACCACTGTGGCGATGTGATTATCAAAGGAGAGACTACTGTCCATCTGTGTCCCAAGGTCTCATCACATTTTCTGCATTAAGTAGACTACCAACTATGTGGTAGTTCGTGGGTACAGAGTTTTTACCAAAGGGGATGACAATACACTTTTTGGCATTGAGCTTCAGGCCATGGCTTTGACACCAGGTATCTGTCTCAGTGAGGCCCTTTTGTAGTTTGTCCACATCGTTAGGAGTTTCGATTATGGCTCCTAGTTTGCAGTCATCTGCAAACTTTGTTAGCCAAAGACCTTCTGTGCTGGCCTGCACTTCAGAGAAGTAGATAGTAAACAGGAGAGGACCCAGGACTGAACCCTGTGGTACTCCACTTGTCACTGGTCTGATGCTGGATTTGGAATCCACTACTTTCACAGTGTGGGTTCTGTCTGTGAGCCAGTTGGCAACCCATCTTGTGACATAGGAATTTATACCTAGTTTAGTGAGCTTATCTATAATTCCAGAGTGGGGGATGGTGTCGAAAGCCTTAGCGAGATCTAGATAAGCTGTGTGAACCATTTTACCCTCATCTATGGCTTTGGTGACTGCTTCAAAGAAGTCAATCAGGTTTAGGAGACATGATCTGCCTTTTACAAATCCAAACTGGGTAGGGTCCAGAGTTTGGAGATTACCAATGTCTTTGTTTAGGAGTTCCACAATGATACATTCCATGGCCTTGCAGACCAGGTTCGTCAGGCTAATGGGGCGGTAGTTCCCGGGGTCCGTAGTGGCTCCCCCTTTGTGGAGTGGGATAACCATCATGGTGCGCCATTCAGTGGGTACAAAGCCTGAGGTGAGGCTATGATTGAACATGGTACTTAGGTAGGGTGCCAGTTCATTCTGTAGTTCATGTAGAACGCAGCCTGGGATATTGTCAGGTCCCATGGATGCTGTGTTCTTGGCTTTGGAGAGTGTGTTTTTTACCTGTGCAGCCATGATTATAGGAACTTTGCATTCTTCCGGTATAGAGATGGGCCCACTAGAGGGTGAGAGGGGGGTAAAGTTAGCACTGAACTTATCAGCTAGGATGTTGGCAATATCAGTTGGTTCTGTATATTTAGTGCCATTGTGCTGTAACTCAGAGCAGATCTGAGTGTTACCATTTAGATTCTTGACGTAAATATAGAATGCTTTGTGGTTGTCTTTAGAGCCAGTGGCAATTTTGTTTTCATAACTAGCTTTGGAGGATTTTATGAGGGATCTCAGCTTCTTACTGAGGTTGACCAGGGAGTTCCTCCAGTCATGGGATTTTACTCTTTTTTGCAACAGTTTCTTTCTTCTGTTGTAGAGTTTGTTTATGGCAGAGGACCACCAGATTGGCTTCCTTTTTTTGGAGGATAACATCTTGGTTCTATTAGGAATAGCATGATCCATGCATTCGTGTAAGTGCTTATAAAGTGCATTTGTGTAGGATTCGGCAGTCATACCTCTATTGTCCGTCTGCATGGGTGTCATGAAGTTTGCCACTTCTGTCTTAAGAAGTGTGAAGTTGGCTTTGGAGATGTTTTTTACAAAGGTTTCCCTAATTGGGGCTGGAGGTGGGACGTGGATGTCTAGGCTGATTAGCTTGTGGTCGGATCTGACCAACGAGGAATTGACCTCTGGTGTGGAACACCAGTTTCCCATGTTGGTTATGACCAGGTCTAGGATATTGCTGCCCCTGGTGGGGGTGTGAATAAGTTGATCCAGGGTGTTGGAATTTATGAATTCTAGAAAACGTTGAGCAAAAGAGTTGGTACATGAGTAGTTTTCCCAGTTAATGGTGGGGTAGTTGAAATCACCCATTATTAGGGTGTTGGGTTGTACCCTAGTACTTTCCAGTGTATCAAGAAATGAGGAGTGTGAATCTTGGGGCATGGTGGGGGGGTCTGTAGCAAACTACAATTTGGATTGCGGTCTTGCCCAGAGTTAGTTGCACTTGGATAATCTCGGATGCGTTATGCTGTGCAACTAGCCTGGAGTTGTGGATATCCTTAATGAATATGGACACGCCTCCGCCTTTAGTGCTTCTTTCTGGGTAAGGTGGCCAAAAGGTGTGGTATGAATTGAAGCCTGGTAATGCAGGGGTGCTCTCTGGAGCTTCGAACCAGGTCTCTGTCACTGCACAGATGTCAATGTTCTCCATTTAAGGAGTGCCTCGAGTGAGTGCATTTTGAGGTTTAGACTTCTAGCACTGAGTAGCATTACCCTCAGATTTTGCTTGCTTGTACCTGTTACGGTGGTGAATTTGTCATTTGAACCTTGCCTAAAAAAGGCACTATAGGGGTGGCAAGAGCCTTAGCCAGTATCCGGAATCCTAAGGGCGACAGGTGCAGGCTATCTCTGGCAAAGCATCGTGGACTGTCGATCATGTCATCCCAGGCAGACAAATACTGGATCCCCTTAGAATGACACCAGAAGCTTAGCCAATTGTTGAAGTCAATCATTTTGTCCTTGTACTGTGGTATCATTCTGGATGATGGCAGGATGCTACTCAGGGTTAGGGTCATACCTGCCTGGGATACAAGATCGGAGAGCTCCTCCATGTCTCTTTTCATGTAGTCCAGGGAGATACGTCTCAGGTCATTCACACAACATGGACAATGACAGTGTCATATTTGTACTTATTGTGGAGTGACCTGAGTGCATGCGTTATGTGGCAGATCCTGGCACCTGACAGGCAGCTGACAGTAACTGTCTCCTTGTTTAGTCTAGTGAGTGGAACATCAGTGTGCCGGACTATAGAGTCACCTATGACTAGAGTGTTGGGTACATTGTTATGCCTTATGGGCTGTGGTTGAGTGGCACACTGAGTTTGCGGGCTATGTGTCATTTGGTTTGTGTTGGGGGAGTGGAGTTTGCTTGCATTTATGCTTTGGAAGTCCCTGATGCTTGGGCAGGTTTTTATTGACAGCCTCCACGAATGTAGGTGTGTGTTTTGTGTTTCTATGTGTGTGTTTTGGTGGTGTAGATTTTGAGGGACTATGTGATGAGTGTGGTGTGGTGCAACTGTTTACCTTCTCCTCTTAACTGTCTAGTCCAGTCCTGGGTGAATAGAGCTTTGCTTCCAGTTTGGCTATATAAGTGCATCTCTCACAGGTTGTAGTGTTGTGTGGTAGGAGGAGAGGGTTGTCTGTGTACATGAGGCAATTGCTGCATTGCCCCAAGATGCCCAGATTCATCAGGTAGACAGGAGAAATCACTGGGAGCTGACCCTTAGACATGCCTGGATAAGTGCTTATTTATTAAATACTAAAAACTGCTTTCCACTAGACAAGTGAGGAAAGTTGAGTGCTGTAGTAATTTGCAGCTTATGTAGTGCTTACAATGAGTTCTGAACAAGTGCTGAGTTCAAAGAAACAGATTTGAGTGCTGAAACTAGAAAACTGGCTAGTTTTAAGAAACAAAACTAAGCTAGAAGGCTTCCCTCCAACACAGAAGGGCTTGGGGGCTCAGAAGCCTACAAACAGTCTAGACCACTTAACAGGAAAGGCAGGAAACAAGCTTGAATTTTTTTTTTTGTTTGTTTGTTCTCTTTCCCAGATGCTTTCTTTGTACACAGTAGGAGTGCCTGAAATCAGAATATGATCTCACTGCACTCAGTTGAGTGAGCAAATGAGATGGGCCCAGAAGGAGTATCCAAACACAAATTTACAAGAGGGGCGGGCAGTTTCAAAGCCACTAAGATTAACACCAAAACAGAAACAGGGAGGGTGGCTGGGAAAACTAACTGAAGAACAGAGTCAAAACTTCCAGTTCAGTTAATAATCATGCAACACAGTTAACTCAATTTAAATACTGTATTATTTGAAAAAAAGTGCAGATAAAGGTACTTAAATTCTCTTATACGTCCAGTTGAATACAGCTATTTCTTAGCCGGCCAAAGCTGAGGTTTTTAAGCAGAAAATATTTCAAACTGTACCACTTAAATAGGCAAGGACAGGAAATGAAAGAATGTGGCTACCCCCACACCTGCATTTACTAACAATTAATAAAATTCAAGCAAGCACTGACTGAAGAACAGAGTCAAAACTTCCAGTTCAGTTAATAATCATGCAACACAGTTAACCCAATTTAAATACTGTATTATTTGAAGAAAAGTGCAGATAAAGGTACTTAAATACTTTTATACGTCCAGTTGAATACAGCAATTTCTTAGCCGGCCAAAGCTGAGGTTTTTAAGCAGAAAATATTTCAAACTGTTTCAGTACAGCAGAGAGCTTGCAATGCACAGATAATATATCTCAGTGCAACACAGACGTAAATAACTAGATAGGGATGTATTGCACAATTAGGGAGAAAATTGCCCTTTACGGAGGTAAATGAGGCAGAAAGGAAACATCATACGTGAATCAGGTTAATATAGCTCAGAGCATACAAAGAAGGCAAGGCCATGATCTCATGCCATATTGCACAAAACCTGCAAGAATGCATGTCTGTGCAAGCTTCAAAGAAAAAATATATATAGTAGATTTAAAAGACCAATCAGTGGGTGCCCAAAAAGCTGGACACCTTATTCATTCCATGAAAAGGGTGGGAAGGGGAGTAAAGCAAAGCTAAGTAGAAAAGGGGATATTGCAAGCAAAGGAACACACAGTAGGAAGACTATAATGTAAATCATGGTTGGAATGAGAAGACATGACACATATTTATTTGTAGAGAAAGGCCACCTTTTTATGTATAATGAAAGAAAAGAGAAGAGGAAAGCCCAAAGAGGAGGAAAAGGGTAGGCATCAGTACTAGTGAACACAGCAGATGTACATTATACAGGGGAGGAGACACAAGGTGTAAATAAACAGAAAAAGTGACCATAGACAAACGACTATGAATTGGGAGGAGTATAGCAAGCATACTAGCTGCTGCCCAGCACAGAGGAATATTACTGGGACCCAGTACTAGAGATCCTGGATCTGGGTAACCAGTGATAAGGGCCACACCCACCTTTGTTGGCAACATGACCTCTACCAGCTAGTTTATTCAGTTTGAAACCTCATGCAGGAGGGGTTGTTGCACAGTGAATAGGGCACCATCACTTAGTCAGCCACCTCCTTAATTATATGCCCCGTCTCCTGCTAAATCAGGGAAGGTAATTGGGAAGGGCTGCCTGCCTAGTTGCACATATCACCTGACTACTAATACTCCAGTGGCCAGCGTAAATGTATGTCTCACCATCTACCTATCCCTGCCCGATGTTGTCATGTGCCAAATTGTCAGGGCAACATAATAAGTTTCAGTGTGACTGCTCTGTACCCATCCCACTCACCTTCCTCAGCCACAAATTCAGATGGTTGGAGGCAGCACACATGCCTGTAGGTAATAATTTGGATCATTGTGACCTGCATAAGGGAGACACAAAGGGAAGAGTGCCATCTGTGAGGAGGACCCACAGCTGGCATACCATATATAACGCAGATGTGAAAATAGGATGCTACTAAACCTGCTGTGTCATTAGTCACTGCTACCTCTGACAACAGCCATCACAGTTTTCCTCTTGTTCTGCTCATGTTGAAAGATAAAAAAAAGTTATGCAAGCCATCACATATCACATACTGGTGTGACTGAGATGTTGATCACAGTGTAAAGTCACAGTAACATATATATATATATATATATATATATATATATATATATATATATATATATATATATATATATATATGTATATATATATATATATATATATATATATATGCAAGCAAGAAAAAGCTTGTGATAGTACCAAGACAAAAACTACACTACCATGTGCAGTGAAGCAGAAGTAGGACATATCACACACATACACACCACCGCATGTATGTACAATGCAGCACAAGCAAAGAGTTATTTGTTAATAGCTTAATTAACTGAGGAAAATGTCACGTGATTGTGTAATGTATACAAATGTTGAGAAAAACTTATTTTTATTTGTTCTGATGAAGTCCTAGACAAAGGGGACAAAAGCGCTTAACGTTTTGGATTATCTGTTCTGATTTATTAAAGTTTTATTTGTACTTTTTTGGTGCCTTTGCAATTCTTCAGGTAATACCAGTACATGAGTGTTTGTATTTATCACTGAGTTGCATTGCAATGATAACATTAGATGGTAGCTACAACACCCAAGGGCACTGAAATGTACCATACCGCACAAAATAACACAATGCCACAAAATATAGTTGCCAATAACATACAATCACTCATGGCAGATAACTTAGTATATCTTAGGATCTGCCAGAGGAACACAAACTGTATTAAGAAAAGGACTGAGAAAGACAGAAGCCAGGTTATTAACAGCAGTATGATGCACACCAGAAATCGCAGCTTACTATACCTTTGGCCCAACATTTTAAACAGTACCGCAACAGCAGTCCTGTAGGCTTAAAAGCTACTATCTTAGAAAAGATCAAAGGGGATAGAGATAGTGAACAAGTTAGGAATATGTTGTTATATAAACACTCTTTATTTTAGAATATGGCACTTTAATTCCACAGGGTCTGAACAGAGATTGCTGTTGGAAATGTGTACTTTAATCATGTGGAACTGTATCTTTAAAAGTTTTAATATGTGTACGTTAATTGATTGATTAGTGATGGAAGTGGCAACTGTGAGTATTTAAGACATTTTTTTTGTAACTGAGTACTCCTTGAAGGCTTATATGAAGCCGAGGCGCTAGAGTGCTTCCTGTATTACTGAAAGAATTTTGCTGTTATTAAATTTTGGCTTATACCTAGACGTCTGTTGTTCTTGTAAAATTGGTTCGAAGTGTTGTTTAAAACACGTACTATACCATTTGGGACAGTCTTGCCTCATCTCTGCTTCTTACTGGGCAGCGGTGGTACAAGTCACTACATTGGTGCCTGCCCTCCTCACTGGTAGGTGGGGTGGTAGTCACCCTGGTCAGCAGGTATGCCAAATCATACCAGGCATCCAGGTTATGAAATAGAGCTGCATAAGGTCTCAGTGGCTTCTCTCTGTACTGGCTGTCTAGGAGGAAAATCATTATTTTGTTCTCCTTTGAAAATCAAGCAGGTTCTCTCAGTGAGGGGCACTAGCATTGGCAGCCATTATCGGGAATGGACAACAATACAAAATTTCAATCTGACAGTCCTGCCCTACATGGAATTTTGGACTACTACTAGTGTGCTTTCATTCCTGGATGTAGCACAGCACACAAACAAACACAGTCTGCCTACATAAGTGGGCATGGACACCACAAGCAGCATAGGTTATGTACGCCTTGTGTTGCAGGTGTGCTTTCTATGAAACATAGTGATTCATGGGCAACCAAAGAATCTAGCCTCTTAACATATGTATATATATATATATATATATATATATATATATATATATATATATATATATAAAGGGAGAGAGAGAGTGCAAACTTGCACTCATTAGTGACTTTTACAATCAATTTGTCATGTTAGCTGCTAAAACATACAGCAAGGAAGCAGTAGCAGACTTTAATCAAGCAGACTGGCGCACTGTTCTGACAGCAGACAATTACACAAAATAGACTGTAAAAATGGTGCACAGGGTTCAACAGTTCTAGGCTAACAATACTGTAGCCTTGCCTCAGCCATGTGCATATTAGTCTGTGAATAGTTATTCATCCCAGCAAAGCAGGAATGGCAAAACTACTTATCAGTAGTGGGCTTGCCTGCAATATATACTTGCAGATACAGTGTGTGTAGGTTATGTACCTGTAAACTTACAGCTCTGTCAGAATGATGTCAGCCCACTGCAACAGGACTGCCACCATGCTCCACTCCACCCCAAACTGTGTGTGCATGCATGGGACTAGATAGTTGTAATACTGCTGCAGCTATTGTAGCATTGTTAGTATGGATTGTGATACTCTGCAATGGAAGGCTTCACAATCCATAAGGACTGCAACCCCCACCTGCCTGCACATGATGTTATCATCTGCCACAGATACACCTGCATGGGTATCTACACATGGCACCCTGGAGTTATATCCTTGCCTCCTGTGCTAGCTCTGTGGGTACCCATGCCTGCTGTTAGGTAAGCCACTATCCTCTACAGCTCACAGTTATTTACCCCAATGCATTATTGCATTGATCAGCATCTAGCAATACACAGCTTGCTGACCACTGGCATATACCAGTGTCCAGTATATTGTGGCCCTTACCATCTGTCTATCTAGCCCTGTCATGTGCTGAATAGGCAGGCCAACATAATGTGTGTTGGTGCTACTGGACTGTACCCACACATCACCTGCCTATAAATAAGGCTTATTCTCTTCCTATGTGTACACATGTCCTCCAAAGGTGGAGGATGGGAAAGAATAGATATGCTCAACCCTGCTGAGAATGAAGTCCTGCCACAGATACTAAAGACTCACAATGACACCTGCTTGAGAAAGGGGATGTCCAACACCCACAACAAGACTATGTGTGTGTGCCTTTGACAGGAGGAATCAAATAAACAGCAATGATAAAATCACATCAATCATATGATAATGTAAGCCGCACAGAAGGTATGCAACATAATGGTGGAACATATTACAGCTGGAGGGGTGTCTACTTTCCGCTTCTTGGTGTCCCTAGATGGTGACAATGAGGGAACTGGTCTCATACCAGGAGGAGTGGTCATGGGTTCTGGGAATGGCCAGACTCCTCATATCCAACATGAAGACCAGCCAGGTTAGTAGCTATACTACATATGCTATCCTCTGCCCAGAATGATGACTGCCTATGTGCTCCACAGGTGCATCACTTACTTAAACTCAGAGGACTGTCAGCACAGGTAAGTGTCTGATAATTGCCTGAATACATCCACCTATCATTTGCTTGAACATTACAGGGCATCATGGCTTGTGGGGCAGGCACTGTCACTCTGATATTTTATGCATGTTCCACATGGTGAGATCAACCAAGTCTCTAGGGTGTATTGTGCATCACTTTCAACATTATGGGCAAAGAGGGTAGACATGTACACAGTTAGACATGTGTACGTACTGTATGAGGCTTTGGATATGTGAATGCACCAGTGTATATGGCTCTGTGGGATGTCACCATGTAGGAAGTCAAAATATAGGTGACTTGTATGTCATATATGGGAATCATGGGCACTGCCAAGGTGCCATGCAGACACATGGGTTGTGAGCCTCTGTGCATTGCATTGCACGCTACCTGGCAGCTGATGGAATGGTAACCCATCCTGTTGATGTAACACTGCCTGTAAATATCAGGTGGGCTCCTTATTGCCAAGTGGGTTCAATTTGTAGCTTCCAGGACTCTAGAGATGTGGGCAATTTTATAACAGCCAAACATGGTGATGGCTGTCTCTCCTGTCATGTTGGGGAAACAGGTGTTCTTTGTTACATGTGGCAGCAGTTTCTCAAAAACTATTTTGATCTGTCTTCAAACCAAAGCATTTGACATACCCATTGTTTCCCCAGTTTGTCTCTGGAAAATCTCTGTAGCTACAATAGTAAGAGCTAGCCATACCTGGGGACTCACTTTTATGGGAAGTCCATTCATTCCTTTGGTTCCAGTTTGTGAGCCATACTGATCAACCAATACCTGCATGTCTCTGTCCACTCAAAGCAAGCCCTTGAGTTGCTGGTGTGCCAGCATATTTGCTGTTACAACTCTAAAAATGCAGGTGTGCTTTTTGCCTTTATACGCAGACACAACTGCCTACACAACTTCATACCCAATGACTATGAATTGCGACCTGCTTTCACAGATCTTCATTTGCACGTCATTAAGCACCTATTATTATTTACTTGTCATTATACTATCATTTGTAAACTCACTGTTAACACATTATAGGTTATTGCCTTACAGCACTGAATGGTTGTAGGAACTGCTGTCTAGCTGGGCACTCTAGATTCAGTACAAGAGTATTCTGCATAATTTGCTGTTTGACTCTAAATATTATCCATAGTCAGTCAATTGATTTAACTTCGTCACTTTTTCAAATCAAAAAGAGAGAATCACTAAAACAAACTTAATAAACAATATACTCACAAAACTCACTGTTAATTAAGTTCTCCACTACAGTGCCCCTAATCTGACGATAATATCTTTCAACACTGCACCGACCTTAGTAATTGTTGCAGTTGAGAGGACGACGTACCTAAAGCAAATCTCATATGCATCATTTATTATTTCTGGAGTATAAGAGTGTAATGGTATATGATATACATGGTGACAAATGTACAGTTGCCCTACACACCTTGTAAAGAAATTACAGATTTCAGCATATATAGAAAATCCCCTACATATAATTCATAGCTTTCAATATGGCACAACAGCTCAAAGTATTTGGTCACAGGCTCAGTCAGCACACTTTAATTGTAACGGCGAGACTCGAAGCTGGATGTTACACATTCTCTTGTAATTTGAGGAGGCCATAAATCACTGGTATAAAGGGATAGGACAATGTAAATAAGCAGTTAGCTAAGTAGTAATACATTTTCATGTCGTAGATGTGCCTATTCACACTTTTTAATAATCCCTCTCACTGTATCCTTTGAAAGCAGCCTATGTAATTTAGAATTTATAATCACACCATCCATTTGTAGTTGCTAAAATGCCTTATCTGTAACTAGAGTGCATCTACTTTTACCTGGCTTCCTGATAATGTCCTATTATTTTTGCTTATATCACTATAAAATGTATATCTGTTTAAGTTTCAGGTATTCCAGACATTTTCTTAAATTGAAATGGGTAAACATTTGAATATTAAAGTAAGAATGAGGTTGCTTGTTGCAAATTCTACTTTCAGCTGACAGTCTGCTATATTTAAATTAATTGTATGTGTTTTAAACCATACTTGATTTGGTGTTTAAGACATTGTTGTAACATGGGATAATTGTAACTGGCAAAAGTTTGAGAGTGAATGTTCAGTACTGTGTTTTTCAAACTGATTAATTAGTACTGGATATCTGCAAGCTGATTTTATTTTTTTATTTATTTATCTGTGTTGTATACAGTAATATTTCATGCTTTGATCTGCATATTTCCACAATTTAATTTGTTTTAATAAAGCAGGCTCCCTGGAGTCAAGTGTGTGTGTGTGTGTGTGTGTGTGTGTGTGTGTGTGTGTGTGTGTGTGTGTGGCTCCCAAGTGTTTTAAAGTTTTAAAGACCTATATGAGGGGAAGTAAATCTAAAATTAATAAGATAATTCATTCTGAATGTTCCAGCATGAGTTCTCAGTCCATTTTCTTCAGTTGGAATGTTTATTTGTCCATTCAGAAGAATACCCATTATGCATGATTTACTTACATCACAGCATAATACATATTAATGCACACACACACACACACACACACACACACACACACACACACACACACACACACACACACACACACATGCACACAGAAACACACACACACACATGCACACATCCACATGCACACAGACACACACACACTCACACACATGCACACAGACACACACACACATAGACACACACACACACACACATACACACGTGCACATACCTACAACATGCACACACCCACATGCACACACACACACACACACACACACACACACACGCACACACGCACACATGCACACACACACACACACACACACACACACACACACACACACACACACACACACATACACACACATATCCACATACACACACACACACACACACACACACACACACACACACATAGCACATTGGTTCACTGCTTATGTTTTGGAGTGAGACATGTTGTCATAGTGTCAGTTATGAGGTACCAACTTGTACTCAAGCTTGCTTTTCTAATTTTAGGAGAAAATGTTAACCTTTAAAATGCCTGCTTCATGGCTCTGAATTTACCTAGTACTGCCTTTGCTGGAGGTCCTTCTTTAAATATTGTGTTATACAGAATGATTATGATGATCCATGTACTTCCTCTTTTTTTTGTCCTGCTTAGAACATCTGCTTGGCAATACTTCACCTGTCATGCTCCTTACATTTGCAAAATGTCACCCCACACTTATGTCATTGTAATATAGAATGGTGGCACAGGACTGACTGACAATTACCCTGACACACGACTAACCCCACTGAATTCATTCACTTTTGATGGCACAGCTTTAGGGAGGGTTATTTAGAGACTGAGTAAGAGGTATATATAAGAGGTATATATGTAGGAGGGTATGCCACACACAAACATTTTTGACCAACTGCCTGACTGGTTGAAGTTACTGTTGACCAATGCTATTTTGGATGTCTTGATTGTTATCCCTGATCTGTTTCTTATAAATTTGTCCTTTGTGTTTTCAGTTTATATCACTTCAGGAACATTAAAGTATTTGTTCTTTTTACAGCCTGTTCTCTCTTTGGATCATTTCATTTAATTTATAGTGCATAAGTTCTGGTTATTTCCATGTCATTATACTTTTTAATGTTTTGTAGCTATAAATGTTTGTACTTGCATTGCATTTACATGTCCAGAACAAAATGACTGTTACATTTAATAAAACTGCCTTTTTATAGTAAACTCAGAAAGTCTTGCTAATTGCATATGTGTCTTTGCTCTACATATTTTCCATTGCAAATACATGATCGTGCTTTTTTTTAACCTGGCAGTAGCAAAGCTCTGTAGTTTAATAATTAACACTTCTGTCTCATGAAATTGGACTCTATTACTTTTGCATCAGGTCTTTTCCAAATTTTGCACTACCTACACAGTATTACATTATACGAGACATGCCACTCTCTTCGCTTCCAGATTAATGATTTGACATCTTCTAGCTGGCCAGCTAAATTGATGAATTAATATTTTTTGTTCTGTTCATTTCTCCTTTCAGTTTCTATGCACTTCAGACATTATGGCATCATGCCAAGGTTCTGGCTCTTTATTGAGTATGTCGACTCATAATCGTATTGACACTTACATTTCATTCTAGTCAACAAGACTGAACGTCCCACCTCAGCTCTTAGTTCCATTACATCAGTTCATTAACAAGTTTGCATTTGTACCCTAGGTTTCCAGTTCTCGTTCATAAAATAAAATGTATTTCATTCCTCTTCTGATATACTGCTTAAGGGCTTATTCTATTTTCCTCTTATAATTACCCATTAACACTTGATGTACTGGCTTGGTCAACCCTTCTTCCAGTAACGGAAGGATACTCTTCCTGTTAAGAATAGATCTTGTGCATTTAAAAAAATATAAACAATATGCTGTTAAATTATAAAAGTGTGTATGTCATGCAAATGAAGCAATATTAATTTACTCCCACTTAGTTTTATGTGTGGATCCTGAGACCTTGTACTGGTGACTTTGCTGACAGAAATTCTAAACAGCACATACAAAGCATTGCTCACTATATCTGTTAAATTGGCTAAGTCAGAGACTTGTTATGACATTTCACACAGTCAGATATATCTCTATATTCCTTCTGAAGTTGACAGACTACATCTTCAGGAGACTGGCTCCATTACCTTTCACTAAACCTGTAAGAGCTCACAATTCAGGTAGTCATGCATTGCTTCTATGAAAACTAAATTATACATGGTTTGATTAGTGACAATAAACTTCTTTACTAAACAGAGTATTCTTTGAACACCTATTTCTATTACTATTATTATGAAGCATGGAAAGTATTGCTTTCTTCCACATCCCCATCATAGTTTAACTAGCTCAGGGACTACTGTCTTCAAAATGATTCCCCTTCTCCTTGATGAGATATAGAGTTGCTCTAATAAATAGGGCATGAGGCGGGCATAGCCTCACCCATGGGAAGTGCAGGAATTTATACTTTCTGTTTTTTTCCTCTGAGTAATATTGTTGCCACTTAAACCAATACTTGAAGAAAAAATATTCACAATGAAGTAATCTGAAGAAGCCTGTGCCAGATAGGTTGCCTCTGACCTAGCACACACGTGTTGGGGTCATTTATTGCACTGTTCTGACTAGTTTGCTACTTGTGTGTCTCTGCTATCCTTAAACAAAAACAAAAAAAAAAAAAACTTGCTATTTTCCCACTTTCTATAATTTAAAAAAAGTTCAGTTACAGAGTTGCTGTTCTGAACTGTTTGTAAGTTTCTTGGAGGCCAGTGCTTACTTGGGCTAAAGTCTCTGTGTTCACCAGTGGCAGTGGTTAACACTGAGTAGCCTGCCTGTCCCTGTAGGAGTGGTTCTGCCTAGAAACTGTAGTTTTATTGGCCATTTTGGGTCAATTCCAAACTCCTTGATCTCTCTCTCTTAAAACCCTGCAACTCTCTTTTTGCACGGTCTTGCGCACAGAGCAGCGTCGGGCAGCACCGGTTAGCTGGGGTATACTATTCCTGGCTCCAGAAAGTCTGCACTGCAAATTTTCCCTTAGAACTTGGCAAGCCTCATCTCAAGTGCTTCAGATCAACTGCTCTTATTGCAGCACTTGCATAACCCAAATCAGCACTTGTCCAAATCTCCTAGACAGCACTATTATTTTCCAAATCTAGACAGCACTATTATAATACAGCATAACACCCTCGACTGTCCGCAAGACAAGTGAAATTCACTTTTCCAAGCATGTCCAGAGGTCAGCTTCAGGTGTACTCTCCAGTTCATCTGGTGGAATTGGGCATCCTGAGGCAATGTCACAACTGCCTCATGTATAACGACAACCCTCTCCTCTTACCTCTAGACACAAACACGTGTGAGAGATGCAAATACACAGCCAGACTGGAGGCTAAGCGCTCTCAACCCATGACTGTAACAGACAGTCAAGAGGAGATGAGACACACTAGCATCACACCACCAGTCACACATGGATCTACAAAACAAGCACCGGCAAAACATACACATAAATACACAAAAACATATTCGGAGGCACTAGGTACCAATCTGGAAAAGAAACAGTGCCCTCCAAAGCAGACAAGCAAGCAACCTGCACCTCCAAACACAAGCCAGAAAACACATAATTCACCTCAGCAGTGTGTCTCATGACAGCCCCTAAGGCAAAACACCATACCCAACACGCTAGTAATAGGAGACTCTATAGTAAGGCACACAGATGTTCCACTCACCAGGCTGAACAAGGAGAAGGTTATTCTCAGCTGCCTGTCGGGTGCTAGGATCTGCCCACATAACACAGGCACTTAGGTTACTCCAGAACATGTACAAGTATGATGCTGTCATTGTACATGTTGGTGTGAATGATCTACGACATACCTCCCTGGACTACATGAAAAGAGAAATTGAGGAGCTCTCTGATCATGTAGCCCAAGCTGGTATGACCCTGACCTTGAGTAGCATACTACCTTCACCTAGAATGATACCACAATACAAAGACAAAATGATCAATTTCAACAATTGGCTAAGCTTCTGGTGTCATTCTAAGGGGATCCAGTGTCTGTCTGCCTGGGTTGACATGATAGACAAGCCTCGCTGCTTCACCAGCGATGGTTTGCACCTGTCACCACTAGACTTTCGAATACTGGTCAAGGCTCTTGCCGTCCCCATAGTGCCTTTTTTAGGCAAGGCTCAAAGGACAAACCAACCACTGTAACCAGCACATGTAACCAAAAACTAAGGGTAATGCTACTCAACACCAGAAGTCTCAACCTCAAAATGCACGCACTCGAGGCACTTCTCAGTATGGAGAAAATCGATGTTTGTGCAGTGATGGAAACCTGGTTCAAGGCTCCAGAGAGCACCCCAGCACTACCAGGTTACAATTCATATCATACCTTCCGGCCTTAGTTACCGAATCTCAGTACAAAGGTCGGAGGTGTATCCATTTTCATCAAGGATACCCACATCTCCAGATTAGTGGCACAGCATGATGCCCCAGAGATCATCCATGCACAACTATCAGCAGGCAAAACCACATTTCAAGTTGTAGCCTGTTATAGATCACCCACCATGTCCCAAGATGCTCACTCAGCATTCCTTGAGGCATTGGAAAATATAAAGGTCCTACCCAACACCATCATTTTGGGTGATTTCAGCTACCCTGGTATAGACTGGGTGAACTAACAAAGTTCTAACTCCTATGCCCAGCGGTTCATAGAATTTATAAATTCAAATGCCCTTGAACAACTGGTATGTTCTCCCACTAAAGGGGACAACATATTGGATTTAGTCATCACAAATATGGGTGCCCATTGTACCACACCCGTTATCACTCCCTCTCTGGTCAGATCAGACCACAAACTGATAACCCTGGATGTCCTCATCCCTCCACCTCCCCTAGTCAAAGAAACCATCGTAAAAAACCTTTCCAAAGCAAACTTCAAACTACTTGCGTCAGAAGTAAAAAACTTCACTATTCCCTTGCAGAAGGATAATAATATCCAGGATGCAGAATCCTACACCAAGGCACTTTATATACATCTTCAGGATTGCATGGATCTTGCTATCCCAAATAAAACCAAGACTCCTTCCTCAAGCAAGAAGAAACCAGTCTGGTGGACCCTGGCCATAAGCAAACTATACAATAAAAGGAGGAGACTTATGCAAAAAAAGGTCAAATCTCAACTAGAAAAATCATCCCTGATCAGCATTAGTAAGAAATTGAGGGCCCTCATCAAGTCAATTAAAGCCAATTTCGAAAAGAATGTTACCAAGGATGCCAAGGATAACCATAAGGCCTTCTATGGTTACGTCAAAAAACTAAATGGCAATGCTCGGGTTTGTTTTGAGCTAGTACAAAATGGAACAAAATACACTGACACCACTGACATTGCCAACATCTTGGCTGATAGGTTCAGTGCAAATCCCCCCCCCCCCCCACCTACAGGGCCTATTACTATTCCAGGGGATTGTGTAACTCCAATTATTACTGATATGTTGGTTAATAAGGCTCTATCTAAAGCTAAAAACACTGCCTCCATGGGACCAGATGGTGTCCCGGGCTGTATCATACGCGAGCTCCAAAATTAATTAACCCTGCATCTGAATACCCTGTTCAGTCTCAGCCTCTCGACAGGATATGTGCCCATAGAATGGCGCACAGCAACAGTGTTTCCACTGCACAAGGGTGGGCCCACGACCGACCCTAGGAACTACCGACCAATAAGCCTGACCAGTCTGATCTGTAAGGCAATGGAGCGAATCATTATGGAACACATAAATGGAGAGATTGGGAACCTCCAAACACTTGACCCCACACAGTTCGGCTTCATCAAGGGCAGATCATGCCTCTTGAACCTGGTGGACTTCTTTGAGACAGTTACTCAGGCTATAGATAAGGGAAATGAGGTACACACGGCTTACCTTGACCTTGCTAAAGCATTTGACACCATTCCCCATTCGGGTATTATTGAAAAACTCACCAACCTGGGCATAAACCCTTACATCACAAGATGGATCACAAACTGGCTCTCAGACAGATCCCACAAAGTAAGAGAAGCGGGATCTATGTCCGAATCCAGACCAGTAACAAGCGGTGTGCCTCAGGGCTCTGTCCTGGGGCCCCTCCTGTTTGGCATATACTTCTCAGAAGTCAGGCAAGCACTGAAGGGCTGTGGCTGACCAAGTTTGCAGATGACTGCAAACTGGGTGCTATAATAGAGTCTCCGGTCGACATGGATATCCTCCAGAAGGGCCTTAATGAGACTGATGCATGGTGTCAAAGCCATGGTCTCAAGCTAAATGCTAAAAAATGCGAAGTAATCCCCTTTGGAAAAAACAGAGTACCCACGAACTACCACATAGGAGGTAACCCCCTGAAATCTGAAGAAGTAATAAGGGATCTAGGGACCCAAGTAGATAGTCAGCTTTCCTTTGATAACCATGTTGCCAAGGTGGTTAGAAAATCCTTCTATGTGACGCATCTGATCACAAAAGGGTTTGCATCAAGATCTAAGGATGTAATGGTGCCCCTCTACTCTTCCCTCATCAAACCCATTATTGAGTGCAATGCACCAATTGGAATGTACCTGGCTATTCATCTCCAGCACCTGGAGAGACCACAGAGGTACCTCACTAAGAGGATTACTGGACTCAAAAGTTGCCCTATGCAGCACGATTGAAAAAACTAAGGCTTTTCTCTGTTGCATACCGCCTTCTCAGAGGCGACCTCTGTCTAACATACAGAGCCATGTCCAACCCAGAACTGTTGAACATGCTCCATATTAGCAAAACCAAATCTACTCGAGCTACACGTTCTAGGGATATAAACCTCAGTGCAACAATGAATAGAACATGCTGGAGGGATAGATTAACTTCGCAAAGACTTCCCTTGCTATGGAACAAGGTCCTGAGCTACATAAGACAGAGCCCCTCACTATCACTCTTCAAGAGGAACCTTAACGAGTGGATGGGTAACAGAAAGTTTACACGAGGGATCATACCAACAGCTCTACTAGACAGGGGCCAAGGATACTAGCTGCTAGATCAAGAGCCTAGGGAACTAACCAAAGGGGCGGTGAATACCGCACAACGTGGCTGGGCTAATATATGCCTTCGGGCAGATAGCCCAGTACCTACCTATGAACCTATAAGCAATCCATTATAATTACTAGTTGTCTTATTTATCTCAGTATGTAAAGTGGAAAGTCATGCTATCATTATTTATTCCTATGTGTAGGAATATACCACAAGAACCATTCTATAGCATTTCGTCTTAACTCTATGTCGCAAAAGATCTCTTTCCAGCAGCTACGCTCAGCTGCTAGACCCAATCCTTAAATGTGCCTCCAGGGATGCTTTACCTCACCCTGACTGATACAGAATCAGTGTGCTAGGAATCTGTCTAGATCTACTGCCAAAAAAACACACTATCTGGGGCAACACAGCAAAACAAATCAAAACAAAAAAAACGACTTTTCCATAACTGATGATTGTTCTAGCAATAGTCCTTCTCCCTGATGTGTCTCAAGGGACCTACCCCCCCAACCCACACACACACACACACACACACACACACACACACACACACACACACACACACACACACACACACACACACACTCAGCATAGAATCAGTGTGCTATGGATCCATACGTGACTAACTGCAAAGAAAATATTCAGAGGAATCACACACAAGAAATGCCTGAGTCATATATATTTAACATGTTAAGAGTGCAGCTCTATAGACTTTGCCACCAGTGATTATTTTAACAAAAGTCCTGCACCTCAATAATATCTTTAGGGACTGGCTCCCCCATACTTCTAGAATCATTGTGATTGTGATTTGTCTTGATCTATCTCCAGAGAAAACACCATTCTGGGGAAGACAAAACAAAAAAACACAAAAATGTCTCAGTCATACAGTCGACAGACAATGGACACAGCTTTGTGGACTTTGCCATAAGTGATAATTACATCAAGAGTAAGAGGATGATTTGATGCATTTTATTTGTCCTATAATAGTAGCTGGAATGAAACACTGCCTCCCCTCTTAACATGTTTTCCTTACATATATTGTTTAGACAAACTTTCCAATAGGCAACTTAATTTTTTTGAATTTGGCTGGATATTAAAACTGAATGGATTTAATGGGTGCTTACTTAGGGAGAAACTGTCTTCCTACCTTTGCCAGCTGATTGTTTCCATTGTTGTGTTACAGCTGACCAAGGTCTGGGAAAAATCCTCTCTTGATAGTTTAGTTTTGCTGTAACACAGACTGAGTATTTAGCTGCAGAGTTCCTTAGACATGCCACTGATACCTTATACCAATTTTAAATATTTATCTTCCCAGCTTTACAGATCTGCTTCCAGCAGCTACACTCAGCTGTCAAGTGCAGTTCATATTATTAGAGTTGTGCTTCCTTTGGAAATGTTAACAGGGGGTATGGGGCTCTGCAGCTCGAAAATACCATTATTGCAACACTGGCTAATATTTACACACACACAAATATTTCAAGCATGGGAAATAATGCCCTTCTAGCCTTCCAATATACCAAAACAGCTGTTCCAGTAGTTAGTGTCAAGCAGTCCTTAAAAATATCTAACCTAGTGCTTGCTTTAATGTAATCTGGTAATCCGTTCCATGTATCAGCTACTGTCTCAGATAAAGAATTAGTGCACTTCTCATTCCAATAGAATCTTCTACATAGCTTGTATGAAGATTGTCTACTACTTTTGATACCCCTAACATCCCCAGAGGTAGTTGTCTCTTAACACCCTAGGTACCTGAATAAGGTCCCCTCTTAAATATCTACATGAGACACTGCACAAGTTCAGATATTTTAGTCTTTCATAATAACTTATATTTTCACATCCATGGATACCTTTGGTATAGTTCCGCTGTACTCTTTCCAGTTTACTCATGCTTGTTTTCTTATAAGGTTTCCATATTGTTATTCCATACTCAAGTTTGTGTCTGATGTAACTAACAAACTATGACTTCATCATTTCTGATTTCCTAGACTTTATACATTTTTTATACAATTTATTGTTCTATGACTATAATTGCCCAAATGGTTGATATGATTAGAAAAACTCAAAGCTGGATCTATCCATATAGTAAGGTCCTCAAATGAATCAACAGTTTTAATCAGTGTGTTGCATTAAATACTCACCTTTCAGTTTAAGTCTCCCAAATCTCATATGCTTAGTTTGTGATGTATTTATCAGCATATTATTCTCCTGTGCCCAAATGTTCAATTTAGTCAAGTTTTTTGCAGCATGCCCTATTTCTAGTTTATTTATTTATCTGACATTTGTTGACCGCAATAGCCCAACTGGGACAGAGCCCTTTTTCAGCAGAGGCCCGGGGAGAAAAGCGCCAGAGTACAAATATGTATATAAATGAAAATACAAGTTACAATAACTTTAAAATACAAAAAAAAAGTTAGCAAAAGAATAAAAGATAAGCATACTGGTAGCATAGACATATGAAATATTAAATAATGAACATTCGGTATGTGGATTAGAAATAAATTATAGTTAGAAGTTAAATGTATTAGTAGTAGATTAAGAAATAGTAAAATTAAAGTCTAAAGCAAAGAAGAGAAGAAAATAAGATGATTAAAAAAATATAAAAAAGTAAGAAAAAATAAGAAGAATATTACATATGTAACAATGTGTTGCACAGGCAAATAAGGAGAGTAGCACTTTGCAGAAATAATTAGAGTATTCTCAGAATCTGCTACATACACAAGAAAGTAGACAACAAAGAATGCAGTTTTTGAAGTAAGAAGGCTAGCGCACAATACAATGCAGACACAATGTATGGGAGAATATGCAACTCTATGAGGGACAATGTCAATTATTAGAAGAAACGATATGAGCATTAGCAAAAAGACTCAGTCCAACTGCTAGCTTATCTATATCAATAAATGTTACGCAAATTCAAAGTTGATTAACAGGAATAACTTCTCTGTGCCACATTATAAATACAGTGCATGGACCTCTGTAAAATGAAATTCAAAAAGACCTTTGCTGTGCACTACATATTGTTCCATCAGAGGGAGGCGGAAGACAGGCAACATATGCGCCTTCTACGCAACTAGAAATTCAGTACATTGTGAAACAGTTCTGGGTCTTGAAAAATCAGAGCAGAAATAACCAACTGCTGTAAAACTTCAAAGTTTTTTTTTAAGTTTCTTTTGCAGTTCAATATCTTATGCAACTGTTGGTGCCATTCGATTTATAAAAGCAATGGTGCTAAGACACAGTCTTATGACAAGACTAGGGCAGGCAGGTTTCATAATGAGATGTTCCACAGGGATTCATAGTTCTGCAAATAATGTATGGCGACATGGATTTCTCCGAGAAAAATAATGAAGAGTCAAGAATCTGTAGTAAATGAAAGGCTGCAGCAAGCTGCCTTGTCCAGCGATAAGCATGACAACGGCAGATGGCATCAGAAAAATGTTATTGCAAGCAATACATTTCAAAATATTCTGCTGATTAGCATTAATGTCTTTCCAAAAGTGATCTCAGTAAGGCCAGACTATTAGGACCAATTGCATCAAGCACTTATTTCATATATGTGGTCGCATGGAGCAAAGAAAACAGGAACAATGCAAAAATACTTAATGTAACTGGATAAGAATTGACAAAGATGAGAGAAAAGAGCAAGTAGTGACAGCTATCCTCCAGTAATGCCTGTGCTTAGAATGCTCAGCTTAGCTGAAAGCGAGGTAACCTCTGGTGTAACCAAAGAGCACTGGTTAAAGCATTTGCCAGTAAGGCATGCTAGTAAAAATTTGCTGCTTCCTGTATTCCAAGAAGGGGGAGGATAAACAAAACTGAACAATAAACTGTAAATAAGTGAGACAGCCACATGGCTGTATCCATTTTATTTTCCAATAAAAATAGCACTGGCCCACCCTGACGGCCATTTTGAGGAGCAGAATCTGCCATCATGTAATACATTTAATCAGTTTACCAATTTTCAAGTCATCTCCACACAGACTGTAGAATGCCTCAGAAGAAAAAGGTAGAGCTAAAAGATACATTATAAACTAGAATGGGTCTAGGCTAGAGCCCTGTGGGACACCCTGACTGTAACATCAAATTTCTCCTGTCCAGTTGCTGTATGAAACATGCAAAGTCCTATTTGTAAGCAATGCAACTATCCATCTTATCAAGAGTACATCAATACCTATTTGTTCTAATTTATTGATCAGTGTTTTGTGTTTGACCCTATCAAATGCTAAAATTAAATCTGTATAAATTACATTACAACAGAATTTTTCATTCATACATGTTATTATATTGTTATAAAATATTATGTTACAGGTGGTAATAGAGCTATTTTCAACATATGCATGCTGATATGTGGTTTCAAGTCCCAAGTTTTCCAATAATGAAAATAATTTATCCAATATAACCTTCTCCATCAAGTAGCTTATGGGTCTGTATGACTCTGGGTTTGTCCTGCTCCCCTTTCCCTTAAAGACAGGTTTAACAAGTGCATGCCTCCAGTCTTGAGGACAGAAGCATAGCTGGCTCAGCCAATGCCCTGTGCCGGTACAGTGAACCAGTGCCCCACCCCATCAACTCAGCACCCAGCCCTACCTCCTGCCCAGGCAGTCAGGTCCCTTTTTTGTGCCCCGCTACCAACCTATTCCCTTTTATTAAAATACATAAAAAAGTAAAAATTTCTCCTTATAAACTGTGGCAAACTGCTTGCTACAAATGTAGCAAACAGTTTGCTACAGTTTATACCCTGTCTGCAAGGAGCACTACAGCACTCATGTTTTAATTAAAAAAATATTTTTTTTCTAACTTTTAACTGTAGCAAATGGTTACAATGTAGCACACACTTGGTACAGTTTTGACCACACAGGGAGAGCTACAACACTTGGGTTTGACCCGCACACTTAATACCAGCCCCCCGTATTGCATTAGATATTGAGATAAGCTGGCAGAGGCCCCCTGTCATTTTGCACCTGGGGCAGTAGACCCTCTTCCTACTCTTGCTATGCTAATGCTTGAAGAATTTCCCCATATTTATATATGGCCTAGTAAATAACAGATAGGGCGGTATTATTCAAAGTTCATGCTGAAGTGTTCTCAGGTCATTACTACTAATTCCTTCTCCTTCCTGTGCTTTGTTAGGATCCAGTTTGCATAGTTCTTTTTTGATATAATCTAATTTGGTTTCACTATCTGAGGTTACCTGAATGTCACTAGTACAATTTATCACCCCCTCCAAGGAGTCAAACTGCTTTGGATAAGATTGTGTAAATGTATCTATAATCAGTTGGTCGAAGAATACATTTTAGAGTCTACACACAGTTTATCAAAGTGTATGTCTTTACTCCTAACACATCTTATGTATCTATAAAATGGTTTCCTATTAAGCTCAATATCTGCATATAAATTTTCTTCAAATGTTACCTGATCTTGCCTCAGGCTATGTTTAATTTGTCTGTCCAGCTTGTTTATTTCAGTTTTCAAAGTCCTAGTTCAGCCTCTTTTCCATTTCTTATATTTTCTCCCTCATTTAATCAAGTATCTTGATCTTAAGGAAATATATCCTCCTGAAGTTGTCTGAAATTGATTCTGATGTTAAAACATTTTTTTTGCATTCAAACAAATTCTCTTAGAAAACGTTCCACATTCCTTCTGCAGTTCTTCCACTGAATGCACCACTCCAATTAGTTTTACATAGTGACTGTTTTGGTCCATATAATCTGTTATTATCCTTCTGTGCATTGGTTCAGATTTCAGTTTGGAAGAATTATCTAGCAACAAATTAACTTTAATAATCCCATGATCAGTACACATCAACTGTAGTAAAAGGTGACATGAAGTAACAGTAATTTCTTTAGTAACCATTCTGTTCCCTGGTAGGCTTTTTTACAGTCTGAAGCAATTGTTATTCCTGAATATAGATTGCAAATAACTTCCTTACTAATTTTGTTGAATCAATATTATTCCAGTCTGTATATGGCAAATTGAAGTCCTCAACCACTATTATTCTTCCTTCTCGTGTTTCATGCAAGAAATGTATGAATTCCTCTAGGTCACCCGCACTTGACTTTGGTGGTCTGCAAACTCCA
This sequence comes from Protopterus annectens, assembly GCF_019279795.1. Lineage (NCBI taxonomy): Eukaryota > Metazoa > Chordata > Ceratodontiformes > Protopteridae > Protopterus > Protopterus annectens. Next base: position 1,346,679,159 of record NC_056737.1, read on the forward strand.
ACAATTGTTATATGTTCCAGGGCTGCCTTTATTGTCACAGTTACACAATCTACAGTATTGGTGTTACCATTAAACATGTAACAATCACAGATCTCATAACAATTTTCAATCCCTATTATAACACCTCCACCTGATTTTTTGTTAGAATATCTGTTATAGTAAAAACATTTATATCCTGACAGAAATGGTTTCCAGTCATTGTTCTTTAACCATGTTTCACAAACAAAAACATCAATCTTGTGGGAACATAGCAAATTTTCCAATAAAAAAATAACTTTATTATTGATGCTTCTAGCATTAATAACCATCAGAGACGCATCAAATGTTGCTATCTGTAAACTATTATATTTTCAGTCTGGCAAAAATCCTGCTTTGTGTTTCTCAAATATTGCAAAATATATGCTGCAAATATTCCCTTCTCTGATCTTGACAAGTGCATGCCATCCTGTCTAAACACGTGCGCCTAAAATTAGGCTTCTAATACCACTCATCTGCAAAGTTCCAAATTTTTATACATACACTCATCATTTCAGCACGGTGTTATTTTTATATGCATACACTTTCTTTTATTTTATTATATATCTAGCATTGGACGCAAGAAACTCAACTGTGCTTGTTATGGAAAGAAATATTATGAAGTTTTTACAACTATTTAGTAAGAACACAGTGTAGTTAGCAATCTGTTGCTTATGAAACATGAAGATTTTATAGCGCATACCTGATTTCTATAAAATGTTGTAGTTTCTGAATTCGCTGCTCTGATTCTTTGCGTATACAGCCTTTGTTGAGTGAGTGAATGTATTTGGTGAATTGCTTTATGCTTTGCCTATCTGCTTGCATGGATCTGTATTCTTCTTCCATTTGTTTTGCACAATGTGCACACTAACCCTGATAGTGCTTGTGTGCTCTACATCACTTTATCTATGACTTTTGATTCCTTTTAAGAAATTGTGCTCATAATATTTGTATACTGGACAGAATATGATGCTAGAAATATAAAGACTGAATATGTTTTTTGCTGGGGCATTTTTAATCCATTGAAACCTGGCAAAACTTTCTGCACTAATCAGATATCCTGAATAACAATGACCATCAGTTAAACAGTTACAAGGGGATAATTTTAAATAAGTAGTTGCCAGGTACCTGGTGGTTGTTTTGCCTTGAGAATCAGTTGCTGTAAAAGATATTGTAAAGTCCTCAGCACCCATGGCAATTTTAACCAGTTGCAGCCATATTTATAGGTTCATAGAAAATACTAGGCAAGCTGTCCTTGTGGGCCATTTTAAATCTAGCCACTTATACCTTTTGTGCTTGAAATACCCTATCTCATTCAGTTATAGACTGGCCTTACCCATCCCATGGTCAATAATTATATATTACCCCAAATGAGAATAACTGGGATCATACTATAGATAATTTGAGGGGACGTATGCATGGAATAAAGCATTTAGGATCTGCCTCTGTCCATTAGTAGTACAGGGGGACAGTTCTGCTGTAAATTTTCTGCTTCCTATCCATAGATCTAAGTTGCTCTTGAAAATGGACAGGGATGAACTTTGTTTTATGTGTTTGGGAAGTCTGTTCCACAGCGGTGGTATCCTTTGTGCAATATACCTATCCCCTCCAAATCATTCTGTTGATGTTGCAGAAGAGGCTTAGATCCCTAGACTGAGTATTTCTGATGGCATTTGACTTGCTGATGTGCAGTAAATCCATTAATAATGTGTTGGATGATGCCTTATATGCCAGACACAGGTCATCTCTTAACAGTCTGTAGCTTAGCAAGTACAGTGTCATGTCTTTCAGTTGGTCCATTTATCATTTTAGCAAGGTATCTCTGTGGGAGTTCCAGTTGTTACATGTGTCTGGACAGATACATACCAAAGGGGGCATTATATTCAATGACTGACATAATGAGGGCTGAGCAAAGAGGGACAATAACATCCCTAGATCTAGACGCAATCCCTTTGTTTATAAGCTGTGCAATATAGAAGGACTTTCTTACAATAGGCACACGTTGATCAAAAGTTAGGTCAGTGTCCCCACACATTTCCAAATCCTGAACAACTCGGTCAACTCTTAGGGGCCTATTGTCAATGTGGTAATGCCTTTAATTTGAATAAATAGGTCTGAATCACTTACAAGTAGTATATAAGGTTGCTACCTGTTGTTTTCACTTCAGCCAGTGAGCTTGTCATCCTTAGAGGCTCCTTAATGCCTATATTAGGGTTTTATCTTTTATTCACCAACTAACATTAGTAGAACATGCACTGAAGTAATACAATAATCAGCTTGTTATTTCTTTGCTTCTAATGGGCCCTGTACCCAAGCATATCTCCAGCCCCCCATCCCCAGCCTGCATAGAAGCTATGTGCTAGGATCTGTCTGACTATAACGCCAAAGAAAGCACCATTCAGGGGGAAATACCACTGCAAGTAATAAACTAAAAATATCAGCACAGACAGAAAAGCTTTGATTTGCAGATAACTATAATGGAAAAGTAAAAAATAAGCAATTAATTGATGACCCAAAAAAAATGTTATAGAGAACTTGGAAATAAAGTAAAAGGAATAGAGAAACAACTCCAAAAAAGAAGAATAAGTAGACACATCTGGAGAAATACTTATAAATATCCTGTGGAGCATAATCAAGATGCCAAACAGATACAAAAATTAAAAGAAACAGTAAGGAGTTCTAATGTAGAGTGTATGAAATGGGGTGACATAATGGCCAGAGAAAATGAAATAAAATTAAGAAAAGCTCCTAATTGGAAAATCCTAGGCCCAGATGCAGTAACTAACTTTTGGCTAAAAGTATTAACATATATGTACAAAGATTTAACCTCGAGTAAAAATTACTTATATGTGCATCCTGCATGGACTCAAACCTAGTTAACAGCAGGAAAAACAATATTCCTCCATAAGGATGAACTTGCAAGTCATCCTAAAAACTATAGACAAATAACTTGCCTTCCAACAATATACAAACTATATACTGGAATTGAGTTGAGCTCCTTCTGTGGTGGTTGCCTAATGGTACTACCAGCCACCAAAGTACATTATCTAGAGGGACTTTTCCAGGGCAAACCTACTTCAGTTTGTAGAAGGCCTGCACAAAGTTCCCAACAAATGTCACAAATGAATCAAACTAAGAGGGCTACTGCATTCACCTTTACATTTTACCAGCACCCTACCTACACACATTGTCAGGAAATTAGCAAAGCATAACAAAAGAAAGAAAGAAAATACTGAAAATGTGTAAGAAATTCCCACACCCCTACCTCAAGACCACACTTAAACGTGCCAGCAAGAAACTTAAGAATACTGTTAGAAAATGTATGAGTTTAAGGTCACTTCGGATACTATAATAAGCTGCAAATATTTATTCAGTCATGTCAGGAAATTAAGAAATAATGTCCAACCATGCACTGAGCTTATCCTTAATAAAACTGCACATGCTGATCCCAAGGAAGCTACCTTTACCCCGCCTACACACACTGCGGTTCCCACTATCCCTGAAAATTTAGCTGCCACTGAAGTTCCCTCAGAACAAGTTTTAGAATCTCTGTCAAAGGCTAAAAATAATACTCCCATGGGACCAGACAACATACCAGGCTGCGCTCTCATCAGTGCCTTGTATACACCATCAGGGCCTTTACTTAAACAACATGACCCTAGGATGCTTACAGAACAACTTCTATGACTGCTCTACTCAAAGGTGGACCCTCTGCATTCCCAGGTAATTACATGTTCATTACTCTCACCAACCTTACATGCAAAGTCTTGGAATGTATGATAGCAGAATGAATTTATGCATGCATAGGTAACTTTACTTATCTAAATCACGATTACTTTGGTTTTGTGACTGGCAGGTCCTGTCTTCTGAACCTTGTGCACATCTTTGAAAAGGTTTTAGAGGCTGTGGACAGTTGTCACTTAGTGCACAGTGTTTATCTTGGCCTGGCCAATACTTTTAAAACTCACCCTATTCTGGTAATTGAACAATAAGACAAAGTTAAAGTAAAACACTTCCTTTTCTGATGGATTCCAAGCTGACTGTACAACAGATACCAAGCTGTAAAAGGTACTGGTATTCTCTTTCTAAACATTAAATTGTAATTAGTGTTGTACAACAGGGATTAGTGCCAGGCCCTGCCCTGTTCAGCATTTATTTTTCAGACGTTCAAGCCCATATTCATGAAGCATGGTTGACCAAGTTTATTGATGAATGCAAGCTGGATACTGTTTTCTGCTCATCCACTGATAATAAAAAGCTCCAACAAGGGCTGGAATGTGTGCACACCCAGTGTAATGCAAACTGTCTTAAGCTAAATACAAAAAAGTGCAGCACAGTAGTACTCAGTAGAACTGCTGTTCCCACCTCATTTGTTGTAAATAGTGCTCTTCTATTACAGAAGATACAGTTGTAAGACACCTGAGTACTTATGTGGAGAAATGTCTCTCATTCGATCATCTTATTTCCACATAGTAGACATATCCTTCTATCTGTCCCAGTTATTTAACAAGGGAATGCCTTAAAAAAAGTTACCCAACTTCTGCACTATTCCCTTATCAGACTCATCAGTGAATACAATCCCTCTTTTGATATATACAGATCTAAGCATATCGCTCAGCTGTAAAGGCCACAAAGATTCTGACCTCTTTCTAACCAAGAAACTGAAAGAACTTAAGTCATTCAACTATCGCCATAGGTTAGCATGCTCTTCTTATACTCATTAGCCTTCCTGCTGTTCCAGGGTGACTTGTTTTACACTTTTCAAGCTGTTAAATCGCCAGTTCTATTCCTTTGCAAAACCAGTGGCTCTATAAATAAAGGGACCTAAATCTACACCACAAATAAACAAGAATCTTTGTGCTAGGTTCATAACTCATTGTATTGGCAGCCTATAGAATAGTTAAGACTACAGACTTCTCTTGAGGCTAGAATTAACGACTGGATGAGTAGACAGAAATTTATGTCAGGGTTATCATATGCAGCCCTGCTCAGTTTGTGAGGTGGGCACTATTAGGTGCTTGTAAAGAGTCCACAAGCCTTTGAGTATTTCTGCTTAAAGGCATGTATAATGAGGCATTTTATGGACCTCATCATTATTTGCCTTGAATTCTTTCATAGGATTTTCATAGGAACTGCAAAGCAATTCAGTCTTGTAACCATATACACTTTGCCAGTACCCACCATCTGGCCATAACCCCTTTCTCTGGGAAGGTTAGATCTGTCGAACCTAGTGTAAATATGTGGGTACCCATCCAATCATACACGTTTAATTTGAAGGATGATAGTCTATCTCACTGTTTGACCCACAGGAGCAGACTGTCACAGAGCTGGGGTATGATCTTTGTGATGACTCTGTCTCTCCACTGTATTTTATTTATCTGTTGGTGATGATTTAGGTTCCTTATTTTGATATTAGTGGAATTATTTGACTTGTAGAGATACAACATGTCTAGAATAACTGGGTCTCCAGTGGTGTGGAACGCTAGGCATAGATCACCTCACAGGAGTCTATAAAACACTGAATACATGGACAGTGCTTCCAGTCTGTCTTGGTATCACAGGGCTTTCATGGTAGTAATCTTCTTAGTTATGACCCTCTGGGGTCTTTCTAGTTGTTGTATATGTCAATGCCAAATATAAGGCAATGATGACCTCTTTAGATCTGGATTTTCTGACTACAGTTGTCATATGATGCTTGAAAGAGAGAAAACTAGCAACCTTAGTTCCAAGGTCCCTAGTTACATTTTCATATTTTAGTGCGGTATTATCAATAATGTATGTTGAAGGGAGAAGTTGTTTACCAAATGTAATGATAGTGCATGTTTTCATGTTTAATTCAAGCCCATTTTCATTTCAACAGGTATTAATAGTCTGACTTTTTTTCTTGGACGTTATGGGGATGATCTGCAAACCTAATTAATCAGATGTCTTGGTCATGGCCTGGAGACTGAAAAATAAATGCTAAAAAGAAGGAGTCCCAATACTGGGCCTTGAGGAACTCCACTGGTTACTTTCTTACTTTCTGATGCAACACCTGCCACTGAAATTGTATGTGTTCTGCATTTTAGCTACTTTGCTATCCAACTAACCACATATAAATCTATTTTTAAGGCATTTAGTAAGTAATACCAACATGGAATATAGTGCCAAATGCCTTGGCCAGGTCAATATATGCAGTGTGGACAGCATGCCTATTGTCAATAGCCTGTATGACCCTCATGAAGAACTTTGCTACATTCATTAGGAATGACCTTCCCCTGATATAGCCAAACTACTGTGGATCAAATCTAACATGGTTTTTAATACTGTAGTTCATGAGATCAATTGCAATGCAGTGCCATGGATTTACATATAAAACTTATAAGACTGATTGTTCTATAATTTCCAGAGAAGATGGTAAGACCACCCTTATGGAGTGGTATCACCACTGAGATGTGTCAACATTTGCAGACAAAACCTGTAGCTAAACGTAGGTTAAAGTGTTTATAGATTATCTCTGCAAGAGTATGCTTAGCCCTTTTTATTAAAAAAAAAAAAAACAGGTACACTGGCCAACAAAGAAGTATTTTTGGTATTAGATAACACTTTCAGTACATACTCCTTTGTGATTATAGGGAGAATAAGAAACTCAAGGATATGTGGAGTTTGTACGGAAGTGTCAGAGGAAGGTTAGCCCTGAATCTGTTTGCTACGACATTGGTAAAATCCAAATGGAACATGTCTTTGTGAATAAGTTCAGAGCAACACTGGGTGTTATTCCTTGGTTTTCTGACATAACTAGAGGAGGATTTATAATTGTCCTTAGCTTCAGATATTAATTTAAGTTCAGCCACGATAGTAAATCTAATGGTATTTTTCAAGCTATTAATAGTATTTTTGATATTATCCTCAATATGGGGGAGTTTTGGAGCTGCAGTTTAGTTTGAAGAGTTTTTTTATAAAGTTTGTTTGTTGACTACAAGGGTGGTTTGAACTCTTTTGTGAATTTAGAAATCTCATCATAGAATTGAATAAGGCTAGTAGATTTGAAATCCTTGAATTCAAATGTATTTCCTGCAAGAGCATTACAGACTTTGAAACTTAAAGTCACAAATTCATGATCTGACTGGACTAGAGAAAATGAAGACATAAGGGGCACAAAGAAACAATATTTGTAAGGACCACGCAAGGATATTATGTCCTCTAATAAGTAGTAGATAACTATCTGTACCATGCAGTTCTTGCATATTAAGAATGTCTGTGCATATCCTTCTTTGGAGGTATAGGCTCCAGTCTACCGAGAGGTTGTTAAAGCCTCCTTTTGATGGAATTGTTGTTAATACGGAGTTCATCTAGGAATCTTACATGCTCATTAGGGGACATCTTACATGATCATTAGGGACATACAGGTTGCCTTGCATGAGGCTGTAAGCTAATAGATAGTATTGGTTAGGGTGAGCTGGCATTCTGTAAGTTTGGTTTATGGTTCACTAAGAATCTGACTGCAAGTGAAATGATCCTTAACAAATAAGGAGGCGATACCACAGTTACTTTATGGCCCAAAGGCATGGTAGGAGCAAAATCCAGGTATGGAGGAAATGCTCTCTTTACTTTTAAACCAAGACTCAATAATTACACAGATACAGATGCATTTAAACACAGAAGTGTTTCAATATTGAGCAATTTGTTGTTAAGACTTCTGGTATTCAGAATAACCAGTCTTAGGAGAAGGAAGGATTCCTCTCAGGGCTAGTGTCTTGCCTGTCTTTGCATATGCATACAGAGCTCCATTGTGTCACTCTGCATGTCTCAAAAGATGTTGCCTCCCAGGTCATTCACTCCTATATAGGTCACCATCATGTCATACTCATATTTATCAGGTGAAAAGTTCTTTAGAGCCCTTGTGACATCAGAGATCTTGGCGCCTAAAAGACAACTTATTGTAACCCTAGCTTTGTCCTACCTTGCGAGTGGTGAATCTGTATGTCTGACTACAGTCACTAATCATTAAGATATTTTTGTTAGTACAGTGATTAGTAGTAATAAATTTGAAGTGATTTGACTCTTGGTTATTGTGCACTGTAGACGTGCATGAAGGAAATGAGGTGTCAACTTTTTGCTGAGACATAGTCTTTCCAAGTCTTTCTTCTAAGAGGCTTTGGTACACATTTTTTTGCATCTTCAGTGTAGGATATTTCAATGTGAATTTTGCTTGGGTTGTGGTAGAGTTAAGTACTGCTCACAGACCATGTTTTTTTTTTTTTTTTTTTTTGAGATGGAAGCCTCCAGGTTAATTAAATATTTGCACTGCTCACAAACAGAATTATTTGTGTTTATTTAGAACATTAACTGTGAACATAAGGTGGTTCCTAGACTGCCTAAGGATACCAAATGCTAAAAGGGTGGGAACAGAATGGCAGGCCGAATTTCCATTTTTGTCCAGTAATAAGGAAATCAATTAAAATAATACAGAATTTGGGAGTTAATTATGAGAACTCATAATGAGCTATGTGTAACTGCATGAGTTAGTTTGTGACAAGACATAACTAAATGAATTTATTTTGAGGTGATTCATAGAATAACTATATACAAATAAATAGTATAATCAATGACGGAGCTCACAGACTGCTATAATATTATTATAAACTATATGGAATGAAGAGATGATGACTTATAGAGGAATCCATAGGCTATACTGCTGCTAAGAAGAAAGAATGCAAAAGACTAGATTGCCCTTCTGTGCAAACTAAAAGCACTTATTGGCTAAAGGCAGCAATTGCAAATGTATGTATTGTGAAGGACAGCTAGAGGCTGCAGCTGTAAAAACTATTAATAACCAGTAACACACTGCTTATCTCACAGCTAGGGGCAGCTATGGATTCTTATATGTTCTATGATTCAAGGGACAGATGGAGACGTGAGCAAGCATTTAGGACAAATGGCCTGTGACTGTGCCTGTGAGTGCATGTTGAGGTGATGCAGTGCTAAGCACAGCATCATGCTAAAATACTTTATTTAAACAAAACATGGTTAAAAAAGCTCAACAGAGCATACCAGCCATTAACAATAAAACACTTATTTTCACCTAAATATAGTCCCAGTCCTAGAATTAGTCTTGCCTATTCTGGTACAACAGAAAAAAACAGAACATTAACTTAAAAGAAGGTCACTAAAAAGAGGGAGTAACACAGCAAGCAGTAGCGTTATATTCAGTATTAATCCAATACCAAGTAAAATCACTTGGCTAGACAGTCCTGGCTCCTGAGGAATGGTCAATCTGGTTAGCTCTAGTCAAAATCTGAATCACTTAGGTCAGCTTATAGATATATCCAAAGAAATACACCAGGTACCACCACAGCTCTTCAAATTCATGATCCTTTATTGAAACAACAACTATTCAGATCAGTAAGTGCTTTTGGGCTACTTCAAAACCCTTCATCAGACTTAAGTCTTTAAGGTAAAAACCCATTGTAATGTTTGGACTGGATAAGTTGGACCTAATAAGACAACATATGATGCATTATTTGTTTCAATAACCCTTAATTATACATTATTCTAATCATTGGAAATAAATAAAAGATATACTGAATAAATGCTGGGATATTTTTAGGTGTATATGATTACCCAGGGATATTTTTTAATGAGAAACTCTATACAATTCGATCCTTCAAACATCTATTACCAAAAACAGCCTCTCTTCAACAAGTCTGTATCTGGCCAGTAAATGTATAAACATCTGCAACATGAGCATCCAAAGGAATAAGGTTGGATTACTAGAATAACGTCTCAAAGGGAACAAACCTGATATTTTTGGACTTCTGGAAACTTGCCTGAAGGATAATATCTGCCCCTAGGCCTTTATACTTAGCCACTATACAAGTTCCAAAGCAACAGACCAGAAAAAAAAATAGACATTCTATGCTCCTTGTAGAAAAAACAACAGTAAAACATACAAGTAAGATTATTTCTACTGGTGAAAACTCCCCAGACTGGATGCTCCTTGTAGAAAAACAACAGTAAAACATAGTGGTAAGATTATTTCTACTGGTGAAAACTCCCCAGACTGGCTTCTAATAAAACTTACAATTACTCAGCATACACAACTTCTAATTGCTGTTGTCAGTCTGTATCCCACTGCAATCAAATCTTGGTCTACTCAAAACCACCATCAAAGAAGTGCTAAACCTAGCTCCTCAAAAAAGTAATCATATAATGAGTAGTCTTCAATATAGAGCTACTTGGACCCAAAAAAACAAAAAAAAAACAAAAAGGTCATACTTCCTCTGAAGTAATAATTGTATACAGCTGGTTAGTGCACCAACTAGACTCAATCCCAGAAAAAAATGTTTTATAGTTGACCTGTTTATAACAAAAATGCCTCATAAATGTAAGCATCTGCACCCTAAATTATCAGCTACTATTCAAACATTTCTCTCTTAAAAGATCTCAACATCCTCCTTTAATCATTACAATCAGGACCATGGCTGAATCATAACAATCCCATATACTGAAGGAATTTTGCATTTTAGACTGAACATCCCATTTTCACCCCTCAGTCCTAACTCAAGCTCTGGCATTATTCACTTCGCTGACACAATCTATACTACACTAGCACTTCCAAGTTAAATAAAAGTGCCTCAGGGGACAACAATTTTCCTGGATTATAGCCAGCCTAAAACTCATATGAAAACAAGAAACAAGACAGGGGAAATTAGAAAAAAGCAAAAATGTGCAAGATATTCTCACCTTCCTTAACCTCAGGAAAATGCATAAAATAATCATTAGGGAAGCCAATTTTATTTTCCTCAAAGTAAAACAAATAAACATGGCTTCACAATCTAAGCACATCTGGCATATTATAAAGGACATAGCGTACTTTGATGGTAGAGCTTCCAGATGAACCACTAAAGGCATGAATCCATCTTACCTCTTGGTATTCAAAGCTTTAATTTACATTCCACCAGTAATCCCAAACTCTTTTCATTCCAGTATTAACTCCACAAATATCTAGAAGTTCAATGTGTCTTCATTCAACCTCTCAGAGTTCCAATCCTTCTGTAAGTCTACTCTCCCCACTATATACTAGTGAGGCACTTAGAGAACTTCCTGAAAAAACAGATAAAAAAGAAACCAAATCAGAACCTTATTAATCTGAAAATGGAAGTACTTGTGTAATCATAAGACTACTTGCTCACAATTTCAACCTGTCATGAACTGGTGTCCTCCCCTCAGTTGCTAATGGCCCAGAATATAGATCAACTTCAATTATTTCACAAGTCACCAAAATCTTTGAAGGAATATTGTAATGACAACTGTATAATCAAATTGCTAAATATGGCATCCTGATAGATATGCAACATAGGTTTAGGTTAGGACATAATATATTCACAACTGTTTAAACAGTAATTGACAACAGTTTCTTGTTTATGGTAAAATATTGCCTTACTAGTAGTATATTCTTAGACTTAAAACATACTTTTAAAATTATGGGCTGCCAAATCCTTCTAAACAAACTCAAAGTAGAATGTTTTAGCTGGAACACCCTCCACTGGTTCGTCAACTATGTAGTCAAAATAAAATTTAAGGTTCAGGCAGCTAATCAAATTTCAATGACAGAGCCTTCCCTGATAGAGTACCATGGGGCTCCACACTTGCCTTATACTCTTCTAACTATTTATAAATAAACTTAGACCTTGAACCAATCTGATATCGCACTTGATGCATGAGATTTAATATTGCACAGGACAAGACCCTGCACAGGACACACTGAATAAGAAGTCCAAAAACATTTTAACAATATTTGTCAATGCTTCGCCAATAAATTGACTTTTAGTACCTCTAAAACAGCCAAAATGTTAGTTGGCAGAACTTTAAAACTGACAAGTAGTCCTCCTTTAAACATAATTGATCTTAAAAATATACACATAGTTCATGTCTCACATTGTAAATACCTAGGCTGTAGCATGGATCCTACCCTCTCTTTTAAGCCTTACACAGAGATAATAGTTGAGAAATTCAATGCCCAGTTTACAGCATCTTTTTCCATTGCCAACTACTTTATAATGCAAGCATGAAAGACCCTTGCCATTAATATACTAACACCTTGGCAGGAGTATGCTGTCTCTCTGTTACCACATTGAATTCTTCCCATAACATTCAACTCAATCAGACAACAATAACAGTATATGTAGATTGATTTACCTTTTCTCTCATTGTGAATTCTGCTGTACATCCCTTCAAGAAGCCCATGGGCTTCCAGTTATAGAATGAAACACATGCAGCTTCCCACCTTCATCTTTAAACTCATGTTAAAATTACTGTCCCTCACTTAGAAACAAACTCAGAATCAGATTAACCCCCTATTTTCTGGAACCTCATGATGTCAGTACTCTCACTCCACAGACCCTCTTCCCAGCAGTCAATAAATGAAAAAGCCTTTAGTAAAGTCACCCTATCCAGCTGGAACCATTTCCCAACCAAAGTGAGAAAAAAGGCCTAGGCCATCTCAACCAGGTGTTTTGTCACAACTGCTTTGCTGTCAAGGGTTATTTGTTCCTTTATTCCTATTGGCCAGTGAATCCAACTTTTTACTTTAAGTCTAAGGCAAACTGGATACTAAGCTTAAGTTAAAGGTGATTGCAAATATGTATCTTCATAAATTACTCAAAAGTAGATCTAAGTATTGTGTTTGTAAAATCTCTATAATACATTTGTTTATTTGTGCACATTATTTTAATTTGTTACTGCCTTTGTGTCTGGGTTGTAGCTCAAAAGGGTCACTGGACCAGTTTAGCTACCTGGTTATAAGATAATAAATAAAAATAAGTAGGTATCTCACTCCAGTAATGCAGTTCACTGTTTTGATGAAGTTGTTATTTGCATCTGCAGACTTCAATCTGAAGTAGTTACTAGTTCTCTTCAAGCTGACTATTCTTCTACACAGAGAACTGTCTAAAAGCAATAATCATGTTTTAATCCTATTAAAGTGAAAGTAACTGCTGGCACCATGGTACAGAGAAATAGAATCCTGACTGTGACCCAGAATGCTCAGGATTTATTAGCAGACCCACTCTGTGAGGAGTAAGTTGGTGGGTAGCAACAACAAGTATTCTGCTGACTTGCCTGTCCCAGGTGAAGGGAAAATATTTCAATCTAATTCTACAGTCCGTGTAGAGATGGTGGGTCTCCTGCCTTTCTACAATATATGTGCAATGCACCAGTGGGTAATTAGAGAAGTTCCACATTGATATAACTGCATGGCAGTCATCGGGCAGGTTTATGGGTAGGGAACAACAAAAACGCAAGCTGTCCATGAATTATAGCTCACCTCAGGCTCAGTTTTTGCCCTACCAAGTATTATGGTTATGGTCAGCCAGTCAGGGAATGAATTTATCAGTAGAGCAAAGAAGGAACAGAAAGGGAAAATATGCTCACACTTCAAGTATCCAACCTATGAAAGTGGTGCATTCCAAGGAAGTTTTTTCTGCTCACTGCAATTTCTTTCAATGAAACTAAGCAAAATTACCTGTAGTTAAAAAAACACACAACCTGAAGTATTTTACATTGCATTCCCCAAATTGACCATAGCAGAAGAGTTGCCTCTGCGGATGCTGCATATCAAAGAAATTGACATTTCCTTTGGTTGAATGCCATTTTACTCAGTTGCATTTAAAGAAATGACACTTGGTATAAAACAACTTATAATTTATATGGTGCTAGTTGTCTGTAATGACAGATTCATGATGATACATCAGATGTAGTTTACCCCGTGTCAAATGCTGGGACACCAGAGAGAACTTAACGGCACTTACACATAATGTGGGTCGGGGAGAACATTAGACATCAGTGATGCTTTATATATTGTGCCTTAAAGGCATGTAATAATAAAAATGTGGAGCAGGGAACCACTTGATGCAATGGTCACTATAAATACTGTTGAAGGCATTAAAGTAGAGTCTAACCCTGTATCTTCCTTCAGATGATATTAGACCTTTGCACCACCGTTAGACTCCAGGATGCACTGGGAAAAAATGGAGTACTTCAAAAACATGTAAACTAAAAAGGGGGGAAAACAGCTTCAAACCCTGCACCCTTGCCACAGGAAAGGCCAGCATCAAGCCACTGTGCTAACTGAAAAATTAATATAGTAAGTGGTTTTATTACCCACATATTGAGAATCTCGGCACCATCTGTAAAATAAGACAGATGTAGAACCTTTTTGATCACGATTTTTCATTCCATACAATCTTATAAACAGCGGTGGTGGTGCTGCGGTAGCATTGTCACCTCACAGTAAGACGCTCTCCGGTTCGATTCTCAGCTAGAGCGTCTTCTGCGTGGAGACATGCGTGAATGGGCGTACCTTCATTGAAGGTTGTGTGTCAGGGCTGGCAACTCGGCACGTAAAAATCAACTGCCAATCATTAGCGGACCAGAGTTCCGCTGTGGCGACCCCTAACCGGGAAAAGCCAAAAGACACAACAACAACAACAATCTTATAAACAGCGGTCCTGGTGCTATACATTGTCTGACCATACTCATCCTTTGCTAAACCTTCCTTGTTATGCAACATTGTATAATTATTTCCAGAATCCTTCTCAAATTACCACTTGTCATCTGTGCAAATGTTGGACTAAGAATCTAAAGTTAAAGCAACACTACCCAGCCTTTTTTAAAGTATATTTTTTGGTAGGGGGTGGAACTCTTCGTTGATACACAAGAAGCACTGACTCTTATCAGCGTGTTTGATCCTGAAGAGGACAAGTGGTAATTTAAGAAGGAGTCTGGAAAAAATTATAAAATGTTGGAGAACAAGGAAAGTTTAGTAATGGCAAAAGACAAACCAATGTAGCACTCCAGCCAAATGCCCAAAAAATACAGTAAAAAAAAAAGGAAAGCTGTACAGGTGGAAAACTTTTAATGAAATAAAACCAAGCATATAAAATGGTAAGCACTTTCACAGAAACAGTGCTTCTTCAGACCATAAATTACATAGACAATACATTTAAAATAAACAATAAAACAGCCAGTAGGAGAAATACAATCATTTAAAACAGAAGGGCCTCCTTTGTTTTAATTCAATTTACATCTTAAAGAGACCTTATCATTTAAGCCATTTCCTTTAAATATGCTTGCTTTTATTTCATTAAAGGTTTTCTGCCTGTATAGCTTTGCTTTTTTCGTTTATAGGTTTTGCAATGGATGACTATGGTCAGACAATGTGTAGCACACTGGCTGGCAGCTCAAGATCAGTTTGCATCCTTAATTACGGTTCGCACCAATGACAGACTCCAGACACAGTAACTCAAAAGTACTCTGGGAAATAATGGGTTGATCTTGGAAGTCTAAAATGGAACTAAACCTCAGTTTGTGTGTTTGCTTTTTATGAATGAAATTTTAAAAATGCTCTTGAGTGCCACTATATTTGTTTATCTTTCTAGGTAAACCAAAGTTTGGATGGTATATTTACTAACTAAAAACTAGCCTCTGTGGCTGCTTTCACTGTGATACAGTTATACCAGGTTTCCATACTGATTATTTTACCTGAAGTCATGCTGTTATCTATCAATTGATGTACATATGCTATAACAGTATCTACTTGCATTATTTGTTTATTTTTAGCAGATGAAATGAGAACTTAGGATATAATTGTGTCATGTATCAGAGAATACCACAGTTGATGCCCTTGATAAGAAGGGGTTAGGAATTCTCCATACTATGCAGTAAAATGTGTAACATTTCTACCATATGTGGTTGATGAGCATGCGCTGCTATGCAGGGAAAACTGCACCTGTTACACACACATTAACCAGTCTTAACAATGTGGGCATAGGGTTTCGGAGTGTGAGTTGCATGGAAACTCATGAGTACTGCAATTGAATAGTCAATGATTTTAGCCATTGGTGGTTTTCCACTGCTGCAAAGAAGAATCCATAAAATAAAGAGAACCTCCCAGAATGAAAGCCAGAAGGAATGTGAAATGGTATCTTAATGTACTGAATTTCCCTGAAGACAGCAACTGATAGGGTTCTCAAAGAAATCGGTTAAACTGGCAAAAGCAAAAGAAGGTGTTGAGTTTACAAAGCTAATAAAAGGATTTGTCATCTTGATTGGATAACAAGTATACAGCACCTGGCTCTGATTATGTGTTAAAGGAGAAGTGTCTTGGATCTTTAGCACTACAAATACAAGTATAAATATAGGACAAGGTTTCTTAAGGGTGATGACTGGTAGGTGGGGGTCAACCTATTCTGTGTAATCAAATGAAAGATTCTGTAGGGTGAATGTGTTGTAAATATAAGTGCATGAGAGATTAATTACATTGAACATTGCAATGAATATGGGTTATAATTCTGAGATTAGCAATTGTTGACAATTTGCAATACGCTACAATGATTATCACTAGTATGCAAACGAGATCAATATGGGATATGAAAATGGATTATCTCTGCAAAGCAAGGGATGTGTTTGCAGCAGCTAACTCACATTTTGGTTGAAATATACTTGCCATAAATATAGATAATGCAATAATGATGCTGAGTGCTAGCACCACCAGTTGTCAGCTGGGGACTGACATTATCTGATTTTAAGACCTCAGGGGTCCTAGAGACACTCTGGCAGGATAACAAGAGGTTCCCAGATTAGTGGTAGGTATGTGTGAAGATGCCCTCCTAAGTACAAAGAGCAGAATGATAGTCATATTATGCATAGGAATGGCTAGAATTTTGTAAACATTAACAGAGTGAATGCTTAACTCCGAAAAGGAAGATACGGCAAAGGTTCATAAGTCCATAGGTGTTTACTAGGCTAATGACCACAAGGGCCTTTTTAAGCTTAGCCATGCATCCTAAATCTCTGACGAGTTCTGATACCCTTGATAAGTGTAAGCATGGGCCTGGGAGATGAACCATTTACAGGTTACCTGTTTGCATCAGAGACATAGGTGCCAAACCAGGGATGAATTTATGGTTTCCCATCCAATTGTCCAAGTTGCACTTGAACTGGATTAGGGAGGAACTCTGCTTCACATAGATGGAGAGCCTGTTCCACAGACGGGGTAGTCTTTGGGATACATACCTATCTCTCCAGCAGGTCCTATTTATATCACAGGCAAGGTTTAAGTCTTTAGAATGGGTAATTCTGGTTCTGTTTGTGTTGTGGATATGGAGGAGGTCCATCAAAGTGGGGTCTGACAATGCCCTGTATGCCAGGCATAGATCTCCCCTCAAACCCCTGTAGGAGACAGAATACAGGGATAAGGCCTTGAGGTGATCTGCATAAGACATATTACTTATGCCCTGTATTCTTTTAGTGAGGAACCTCTGTGGACATTCCAGCTGTTAGATATGTCTGGTTAGGTACATAACAAAGGGGGCATTGTACTCAATGATGGGTCTGATGAATGCCGAATACAGTGGAACAATGACTTTCTTGGACTTAGATGCCATACCTTTGTTTATAAGTTGTGCAACTTAGAATGATTTCCTCACCACTGTAGACAAGTGATGACCAAAGGCTAGATTGCAATCTATGTGTATCCCTAAGTGCCTGACTACTGTGTCAACTCTAAGGGGTGTGTTGTCAATATGATATTCACCAGGGATGAATGACTTCCCAAAGGATACTATTACGCATTTCTTAGCAATTAGTTTTAGTCCATGACTCTGACACCAGTTGTTTTTCTGTGTCAGCCCCTCCTGGAGAACATTTGTATCAGTGTAAGACTCAACGACAGCTCCTAATATGCGATCATCTGCAAAGTTAGTCAGCCAGAGACCACTGACACTGGACATGACCTCTGAGAAGCATACACCAAAAAGGAGTGGCCCAAGGGACTCCATTTGTGACTGGCTTCTTTACAGATGTGGACTCCCAATTCTAAATTCCTGGGTCTTGTCTGTGAACCAGTTGGCTATCCACCGGGTGACATAAGGGTTTGTACCTAACCTCTTGAGTTTGTCAACAATGCCCAAGTGGGGTACTGTGTCAAATACCTTGCCTTCAGATCAGAATGGGTATTGTTTTCACATATGACAGTGCTCTTTGATTTCATTTGGTTAGTTATCACAATAGGTAATAGAAGCTAGTTCAATTAACAAAATATTAAGATCGCTTTGGTGTGCAGCAAAAGCAATATTCCTTCTGTGAGGGAAGGCTTCTGTGATAATATGGATATTATAGAAGCCACAGAAGACATTACTATGGTAATTTATGTGTAGACTTGCAGACAATGGAGGAGATCACAAAGGTTATTTGGCATTAGTTGTCAGAGGATAACATTATAGGCATTGTTTGCTTTGCACACTGGGTAATGAGAGTGCATCTGAGGTGGAACACTAGGTATATCTTTAACAGAGCTACGTTGTAGAGGATAACATGTTGGAAATATAGTGCTGAGATTCAAACTGCATTTGATAAGAATACATAGATTATATACAATTGTTCTACATCTGGTTGGGATTAACTGTGCTAATGGGAGATATCTTTATGGAGAAAATGTTTGATTACCTACATTTGCTGTGATAAAAAGTGTTTATACAAGATATGGAAAGGTAAGGTGTACTTACCATGATTACTTGTATTTCCAGGGTAAATGTAATAATGTCAGCCAGTTACAATATACAAAATAGGAAAAAGAAAGGTTTAATCCCACAATTTTCATAAGATTTTGGAATACATGGGCATGAGAAGTTGTGATTAATTATAACGGACAAAGGCAGCCTGCAACTGTTTCATCTCCCAAATCCCTGCTTACATTTACCAAGGGTACCACAACTTGTCAGAGATTTAATATACATGGCTAGGCTTAATAAGGTCCCAGTGGTCATTAGCCTAGTACATACCTATGAACCTATAAATAACTATAATTGTATTCCTTTGGTCTGCCTCAAGTTATGTGTAGGATAGTTCAGTGAACTGCATTTGATAAGTACCAGACAGAGATGATAAATGGGTAAAACCATGGCATGCATATTTTATTTTATTTTTTTTTATTTCTTGTTAAACAATATTTTATAAGCCAAAATTGCCTAACCTAAGGATGATGGTGCACCCCCATTACTACTTTTATTATTATTCTTTTACTTACAGGTTTAGTGTACAACTGGATTGCATATTATCGAAATTTTGATTGATAAAAAATAGAACTAAAATGACTATTTTAAAAAAATATATAAGTAAATAAGCACTGAGCTACAGCCATACCATTCAAAGACTTAGCTGACACTAAACAAAATGATATTCTCTCCTCAGGCTGTCAGATGGGAGATTAGGTCTCCATTGCTGTCACTTATTTATTTGTTTGCAAGCTGTTAGTGGAAAAAATCAGAAGTGTATTGTTGTTATTTATTTATGGGTCTGTTTGCTTGATTATTTATTCATTGCCAGTAAGCATAGCACTTGAAAATGCTGTTTGATCTTGTCAACAGTTACACAGTTCTTCAGTTTAGGGTAAAGTCTTTTTTCTTTTTTAGATAAGGCAGTTTTTATTTATTCACACATCATCTGAATGATCTGTTCTTTCCAAAATGAGATGAAGAATGAAAAACGTCTCAACGCCAATTTATTTCTGCATGAATGTATTTCAGTGTTTCAACGATCAAGACCATACCTCTCAGCCTGCCTAAAATAATAGGGTGGGGGGACAAAGGCCCAAAATAAGGACAGATTTTAAATATTGCTTTTACAAACTTAGAAAGTTGCTAAAATAACAGGATTTGTGTTAAGAATATGAAGTCTGAAACTCAAATGTCTGTCACTATGTAGTAATTTCAATCCTCATGATTTGCCAGAAAACATTACATTTTATGAGGAACAGGCTAAAAATATGATGTGAAAATCCAGACAGTTGAGAGATATGACCAAGGCCAAAACAGTACTATACAAATATGAATGGTAAAGTACAGTTGTGCAAGTTGGACTTACAATAACAGTAGGATCATAGGAGGTTACAAGACTAATGGCCCTGGGGCCCTTACAAGCCTAGCCAACAGTTTATACCCAAAAAAGAAACCTCAGTCAGTACTTGTTGCCCCTGTTAATAAGGGACAAAGGTGGAACCCCTGGGACAAGTTTGTGGTTTCCCATCCACTCATCAAGGTTGCGTTTGAAGAGGGTTAGCGACGTATTCTATTTGATGTGTACGGGAAGTCTATTCCAGAGATGGGTTAGCCTCTGGGAGACAAACCTGTCTCTCCAGCAGGTTAATATTGCATATTAGATTTAGGCCTTTTGAGTGGGTAATGCGCAAGGAGTTAGACTTACAGATATGGAGCATCTTTAGTAGGGCAGGGTCAAAGATTGCCTTGTAGGTAAGACACAGATCACCTCTAAGCAATCTGTAGGATACTGAGTACAGTGATAGTGATATGAGCCTGTCGACATAGGACAGGTGTTGGAGGGCATGGATTCTCTTCCTGAAGTATTTCTGTGGCCTTTCCAGTTGGTGCAGGTGTTTTGAGATGTACATACCAAACAGGGCATTGTACTCAATTATTGGCCTAATGAGGGAGGGGTACAGAGATGCAATCCCTTTACTTATGAGATGAACCAAGTAAAAGGCTTTTCTGACCACTGCCAGTACATGATGGTTGAATGAGAGATTGTTATCAACCTGTGTACCGAGGTCTCTCACCACACATCGTGTGCTTAAGGGGTTGCCGTTGATATGATAATCAGTAGGGGCCGTGTTTTTGCCAAATTGTAATATAATACTTTTTTGCATTTAACTTAAGGCCATGACTTTGGCACCAGTTATTTGTTGTTGTGAGACCCTCTTGTAGTATTAATATCATTTGGGGGGGGTCAATGACAGCAATCAACTTACAGTTGTCTGCAAACTTGGTCAGCCACAGACCTTTTGTCTTTGCCTGGACCTCTGAGAAGTAGATGCCAAACAGTAGGGGTCCCAGGACAGATCCCTGGGGAACACCACTAGTGACAGGTCTGCTATCGCAGATGGAGGCATCTGTTTTGACCTTGTGGGTCCTATCAGTGAGCCAGTTGGCCACCCACCTGATTAGGTAGGGATTTATGTCAATTTGTGTTAGCTTTTCGATGATGCCCAAGTGGGGGATTGTGTCAAAGGTTTTGGCCAAGTCAAGGTAAGCTGTATGTACTGACTTTCCCTGAACAAGGGCCTTGATGACAGTCTCAAAAAAGTCAACCAGGTTCAACAGGCAAGATCTGCCCTTGATGAATCCGAACTGGGTGGGGTCAAGTGCTTGGAGATTGCCTATGTCCTTGTTTATGAGGTCCATGATAATACACTCCATGGCTTTACAGATCAGACTTGTCAAGTTAATGGGGCAATAGTTTTCAGGTTCAGTAGTGGCATCACCTTTGTGCAAGGGGATGACTATGGCAGTTCTCCACTCTGCTTGAATGAAGCCTGCACTTAGGCTGTGGTTGAATAGGGTGCTCAATGGCGAAGCTAGTTCTTGTTGGAGATGGTACAGAACACAGCCTGGGATACTATCAGGTCCATGGAAGCTGTTTTATTTGCCTTGCATAGGGTCTTTAACACTAGATGTGAGGTGCGGGACAAGTATCGGAGATGTCAACTAGGTTTTTTTTGGGGGGGGGGGGGTGAAGTTTGCTCTGAACCTACCTGATAGCAGGGTGGCTAAGTCAACAGGATCAGTGTAAATGGTAACATTAAGTACTAATTTGGAACAACCTGGGATTTGCCATGGAGGTTCCTGATGTAAATGAAGAAGGCTTTGTGGTTTGCCTTTGTTTCAGAGGCTAGTTTTGATTCATAATTGGCTTTGGAGGTTTTGACTAGTGATCTAATGTTTTTATTGAGGCTAAGGAGAGAGTTTTTCGAATTGAGAATTTGTGCCTTTTTACCCTTGGACAACAGTTTCTTCCTTTTGTTGTAGAGCCTGTTGATAAAGAATGTCCTACAGATAGGTTTGTGTTTCCTTGAGGAGCAGGTTTTAGTTCTGTTGGGTATGGCTGAATCCATGCAGTTGCACATGTGCTTGTATACTGCATTGACATACTGTTCAGCATAGTTTTCTGCATCCTTTGAAGGGGCGGTGTTGTGAAGCTACTGACACCCTCCCTTAGGAGGTTGTAGTCAGCTTTTGATAAGTTTCTTTTAGCTTGGTTATGGCTGGCGGGGTTGTGTGGGATAGAAACTTCAAATGAAACAGACCGATGGTCTAATCTCACCAAGGTAAGAATTTACTATGGGAGTGGTGCAGAAGTTGCCCATGTTGGGGAGAACCAAGTCCAGAATGTTATTGCCCCTTGTGGGGGATGAGTCAAGCTGGTCCAGTGCTTTAGAACTGATGAAGTCAAGGAATCATTGGGTAAGTACATTAGTGGAGGAATAGTTCACCCAGTCTATGAAGGGTAGTTGAAGTCACCAAGGATCAGGGTGTTAGGGGGTACCTTGATGGAGTCAAGTAGGTCCAGGTAGGAGGAGGAGTGTGTGTCCTGAGTCATGGGTAGGGGCATATAGCTGGCTACAACTTGGATGGGTATCTTGCCAACTGCCAGTTGCACCTGGAGTAGTTCTAGTGCATCTGGAGGTGTGCTTGTCTTTAATGAAGATAGAGACTCCACCACCCTTAGTCTTCCCAACCTCATTTTGTAGTCAGAATGTGTGGAATGAGGTATAGCTTGGTATGGCAGGGGTGCTCTCCGTAGTGTTGAACCAAGTTTCCGTGACTGCACAGGTGTTGGCATCTTCCAGTGTGAGGAGAGCCTCCACTGAGTGCATTTTCAGGGTAAGGCTCCTAGTTTTAAGCAGCATGACCTTTAGTTTGCTTTTTGACATATTGTTTTTGTTGGAAGATTTGTCTTTGTCACAATGGGGGAGGCAAGAGCCTTGGCCAGAACCTGGAATCCTAGGAGGTGACAGGTGGAGGCCATCTCTAGCAGAGCATAGAGACCTGTCAACCATGTCATCCCAGACAAACAGATACTGGATCCCTTAGAATGACAACAGAAACTAAGCCAACTGCTAGTAGATGCCCAAATTCTTCACTGCTGCAGCCTTTGGCTATTTGGGTTGTATCCTGCCCAGGATACAACAACCAGCCAGTCTTCAAACTCTCATGCTCTGACTGCTGATTGGCTAGCCCCTCGGAGGGAAAGCAGCAGTCAGACTGTTGATAACTTTTGCTGAAACAAAAAGAGGAAGCTTACGCATCCTGAAACCCCCAAAATTATTTAAACATGTCACTTTATAACCCAGTAAGTAACTATATACAGTGGAAGGGAGGTGGAGAGTGGGTGCAGCTACTGCAGCAGTGAGGAATTTGAGCAACAACTGTTAAGCTAAGTGCAACTTATACAACTGAACTATATTCATCATTATCACTGCTGCAATACTCTTTAGCCATTTGGGCTGATTACCAAAGCTTATCCAATCCAGAAGGGAGAGGAATAAAGTTCCAGGAGCCCCTGGAGAATGGTCGCAGTAAAGCTAGTTCTGGACTTGGAAAAGGAATCCAGTCATACCTCTCAACCTGGAAACATCAAAACTCTGGGCAAAGGCCCATCAAAAATAGTTACAAATCTGTACGCTGATTAACATAATGTTTGCATACATAATTATGTAACTCCACCCACTCCAGTGGAATTGTGGGATATCGGTTTTCAAATGCAAACTGAAGAACGGACAACCAACGTATGGTCTTAACTTACCATGCATTTCCCGAAAGATAGGAAGACAAACTTAAATGGCTATCTTTAGTGAATTCAATTCTCACTGATTTATTCACGGATCAAAAGTATGAACCAAGCATTCCAGACATTCTCTAAAACTTGACTCCATGAATTACAAGTGGTGATATGGGTAAAGAATTTAGGCTCATGCTTCTTGTACTCAATGTACAGGGTTTGAGTCTGAGTAATCCTAACCACCAGTCACACTTAAGTGAGGCATTTTATACACACAGACACAGACGCACACCTACCTCTGCCCATATAGTAATAAATAACAGCTCAGCTCTGCCCAAATAGCAATACATAAAAGCTCTGTCCATACAGCGATACATAACAGCTCAGCTCTTCCCAAACAGCAATACATAAAGTTTTGCCCAAATAGCAATACATAAAGTTCTGCTCAAATAGCAATACATAAAGTTCTGCTCAAATAGTAATACATAACGTTCTGCTCAAATAGCAATACATAAAAGTTCTGCTTAAATTGCAATGCACAGCAGCTCAACTCTGCACCCATACCAATACATAAAATAACAATGCAGCTGTTACACATACAATTACAGCTCTTGGTCTTGAGAATGCAGCCGTTACACATAAATCGCTCTCGGTCTTGAGAATGCAGCCATTACACACACAAAACTGCAGCCGTTACACATAAAGTAAGAATACAGCCGTTACATGTACAATAAGAATGCAGCTGTTGCACATAAAATAAGAATACAGCAATTCATAAAAGAATGCAGTCGACTGTTACACACAAAATTGCATCTCTTGGTCTTGAGAATGCAACCGTTACACGTAAAATGCTCTTGGTCTTGAGAATCAGCTGTTACACATAAAATAAGAATACAGCAGTATATAAATCATTACACATAAAATTGCAGCTCTTGGTCTTGAGAATGCAGCTGTTACACATAAAACTGCAGCTGTTACACACAAAATAAGAATACAGCTGTTATACATAAAATTTACAGCTTGAGCCCAAATACGTCTCTGCAGCTCTCATTTCTCATAAATACATAAAATAGGGATGCAGCTCTTGGTCTTGAGCCCAAATACATCTCTGCCCAAGTATCAAAACATAAAAGCTCTTGTTTCTCATAGCAGTATACAAAAACATAAAGGAATGCAGCGACCCGAAAGAAAACCTCAGACACACACACACAATCTCTCGACATATGATAAGAATGCAGTGAGCAAAAATAGCAATAAGTAAAATAATCGTACATAAAATAAGAATGCAGCTGCTGTTTCAGTAATTTTTTTTTTACCTTACCTGGATGTGGAAGAAAGGTGTGCTCTGCCTGAATCAGAAGAGGACAAACCCAGGGACCAGTCTAACTCTGCAACTCTTGACTGCTGCACTTAAATAAGTTTAAATTATTTAGTAAATAATGGCAGCTGAATTTTGACAGGATGTTCGTCTGCCTCCTGAAGCTCGTCATTATGCACCGCTCGTCATTATGCACCACAAAACCCACATACTGCAAATCACTAAAAACAAAATCTTAAGGTTCATCATCTTCTCTCTTCCCAGTGAACATCATTGCTACATATTTAAAAAAAAGGTTACCATTTACTACAGTGTCTGGGCTCTGGGGCCATATTTTGGTTGTCTGTTCTTCAGTTTGCATTTGAAAGTTGGTACCCCACAATTCAGTTGGAGTGGGTGGGGTTACATAATTATGTATGCAAATTGTATGTTAATCAGTGTACAGATAGATTTGTACCTATCTTTCATGGGCCTTTGCCCAGATTTTTGATGTTTCCAGGTTGAGAGGTATGGTGTGTATGCTGCTTGTAAACACTTGTATGACAACTTACCTTTCGACCAACTTTTCCCAGCAACATTTGCAGGCAATCAGGCTTTTTTTCCTTAGCAGCAGCATGGATTCTTACACTGTTCCTGCTGTTTCTTGTCACAATATACCTACAAAGAAAAAAACAAAAGAAATCCTTGTATGGGACTGAAAAAGGACAACCTGTGTCAATTCAGACAATTTAGATAGGTTGTTCCTTACTGTATCTTTTTTATTTATTTCCACCATGGTAAAATGTTTCTAGGCAGGAAAAAGGCGCATTCTAATACAGGTTTGATTTCTTTGATGGCATATTGGAAAAGAGAAGACTATAAACATTCTGTAGGCAACTACATGGTCTTGTGTACATACATTTACAAAACATTGCATACTGGATTCATACCTCTCAACCATACTGAATTTCTTGGTAAATACCAGTTTTGAGGGCAAAATACTGGGGTGCCACGAAGTCCCGATTGGCCCCTTTAATTTCCGAATTTCCTGTTTTTTTTTTTTTTTTTTTTTTTAAGGTTTTATTTTAGGGACGCATGTGTTCTGGAGAGCATGTGCAGCACACTTGTTAGAGCGCATTTTAAATTTATTGTTTTGAACATTTTTCCAGTAACCAATTAAACAAAATGTATGAACCAATAATGACAGAACTGCCCAATTCAGAACATTTCCATCATAAAAGTCTACTCAAACTTCTACAATCCACCAGCATCAGTAAATATGCACAATCTCTGCAAAAGTAAAAGTCATCTAAATCATTCTACATTAAAGAGATCTGTAACTAATGAGGAGGTTGCTGCTAGCACACCACTTTATTTTTCATTGTTTCATGTACAAATAAAGTGCCTGTTGCCCTTGAGAAATAAACTGCCTATGTTACATTTAAAAAATGATAAGCTAGTAATATTGCAGTTGGGAATGGAAAGCAAACTGATAACAAGTTCATAGTGACTAGGTATCTCCACCAAAGAGGACATTTTCAGGACAGCAGCATCCACCCCCTTTAAAAGTACAACACAGTACAGTATCAGCAATCCATCTACATGTTGTGCGAGTAGAACCGACAGCCTTCTGCATTAAAAGCAAGTATTCTACCTGTTGTGCTACTAACAACACAAATAGACTTGGCATAAGCAGCATTAAACTTCTCTCCCCCTGAAGAACTATGCAGCACAAAAAATCTGGAAAAAGCCAACATTTATTACGGGGGGAGGGGCACAAAGGCCCAAAACCAGGGACACATTTTAAGCATTGCTTGTATAATCTTAGAAAAGTTGCTAGAATAAAATGTTTTGTGTTACCATGTGTTTCCTGAAAGAAAGAAGACTGAAACTTAAATGGCTATCATTTTTTAGTGAATTCAGTTCTCACTGATTTGCCAGAAAACCACAAATTTTAAGAGGAACATACCAAACGTATAAGCCAAACATTTCAGACATTCTGTAAAACTTAGGATAGTTGAGAACTATGAACTCCTTAAATCACAAGTGGTGGTGGTATGGGTAGAGAATTTAGGCTCTTGCACCTTGAACCTAAGGTACAGGGTTTGAGTCTGAGGAATCATAACTACCAGTTATACCTAACCTGGAGAATTTTTGCATACCACACACACACACACACACACACACACACACACACACACACACACACACCTCCCTTACTTAAGAAAATTCATACTGAACCATAATTTCCAACACAAAAGAATATTCATGCATTAATTCAGTGCTGTAAAACTTGTCTCTCAAACCAATGCTGTAAATTGCATGGGTGGACAGAAGTCTGTGCGTGCTTGATGTCACCTTGACCTGACTGGAAAGAAGAAGAAACAGCAGTCCTGTCCCAAAAGTAAAAACAACAACAGAGCAGCAGTCCGTCCCATCCCAGTAGTATAAAACAAGCAGTCCCATTGTCCTGTCCCACCAGCAGCAGAGCAGTCCTGTCCCAAAAGTAAAAACAGCAATCCCGTCCCAAAACACCATAACAGTACAAAGTGCCAAATTACTAGTACAGTGTTTGTTTTCTTTTTTTCCTTACCTGGAGGAGCTGAGGGAAGTCAAAATAAATTAAAACCTGTGGACTGGTCCGATTATGCTTGACTGCTGCACTTAAATAAATTAAAATACGTTAAACTAAGTAGTAACAGGGCTCGGCAGTTTCTGTAATTAATTTAAAACAAAAAACAGCTGCCTAGAGTCGTCCTCTCCACTGCTCCATTTGTAGACCATATTCTGCTAACTGCTACAACCACGTTACCTTACAGAAAAGGTAAACAGAGAGAGTGCACTTCCCCTCGAGCCCTTGGATGATTTCTTGCAGGCTGGCTGGCTGACGTCATTGCGCACGCCTTTGTTTTTTTTTTCCAATCAAAAATAAATAAATAAAAGAAAAACACAGGAAATTAAAGGGGCCACTCAGGAATTCGTGGCACCCCAACATTTTCAAAACCAGTATTTAACAAGGAATTTGGTATGGTTGAAAGGTGTGATACACACACTTACACTTTCCCACACAATCCGTCAAAATTCAAAAGTAAAAGAACATCCAGTACACAAATACCTTGTCTGAACATTAAGTCCTTTTCACAGGAAGTGCAGTGAGAGAGAAAAAGAAGTGTATATTAGCACCATACATAAACTACAATTTTAGCCTTGAAATACCTTTGCAAATGATTAAATATAACACCTTCAAGCAGAATGTCTAAAGCAGTAAAATGATGAAAGTAAGTTGTCACAAATTGTATAGAAGCAGCAAAATACTAAAATATAATTTTAAGTACATAAAATATTTCCCAATCTGTAAATCTTTAAACTGCAGTTAAATGTTTCAAAAGAAGTAATTTTTTTTTTCTCTCAAAAAACAGCTCCAGTATTCAATAATAACTCCATTTTACAGATAGCAGTTTCTGTCAAGAAACTTCTAATATAAATCAAATTGACGGTATGCTTCAGAACATTTTGAAGATTGGGCAGGATACAACCTAAATAGTCAAAGGCTACTAAAGCAGTGAGAATGATGAATGGAGACGCTACCATGTAATGATAATAAAATATCAGTATCAATTCATTTCTTTCACATAACGAGGTACAGTCAACAGTAAGACTGAAGACTAGGAAGAATGGATCCTTTAGATACACAAGAAAGAAGGAAGATGAAGTCAGTGTTGCACAAATTGGTCAAGGAGGGGAAGGGATTCAGAGTGGACAGGGAAAAGCAGAAATTGTCAAAAAACATTATGTTCCCCTGTTTACGATAGAGAAGAAAGAGAAAGAGCACAAGCTTTGGAGGAGCCAACATGGGGGACATCTGGTAGTCACATACCATGAGAAGTGCAGAAGCAAAGCTCAAGGAGTCAAGAGAAGACAAGGTTATTGGTACTGACAGCACACCTTCCTGACTCATAAAGGACATGGCAAGTGCTCTTACAGATCCCATAACAGAACTCCTCAGCTTGCAATTAGTGGTGAGATTCCATAGGATTAGAGGGAAGCCTAATGGTACCAGTCCAGAATGGGGAGCTAGACCTGACCTTGGAATCTACAGACTCATAATCCTGACATTAGTTGCAGAGAAAGCCATACAATGACATGGAGGGAAAGGCTATTGGGCTTCCTGAATGAAAACAGCCTGCAGGGGAAGGACCAGCATGGGTTTCTAGAAAATAGATCATGTCAGACCAGCCTGATTCAGTTTTATGACGGAGTTACTCCATAATTTAACTAGCAAGTTAAAATGATATAACAACTTGACTTCAGTAAACCTTTTGATTCAGTACCACACTGGGTGTTGACCAACTGAAGGGACATGGAGTAGGAAAGATTTTGCCGGAATAAGTACAAGGTGGCTAGTAGCAACAAGCAAAGAGTGGTATTCTTTCTTGATTTATTTATTCATTTACTTTTTAACCTGATGAATGGGTGGTGCTTGGATCATTTTCAGCAATGACCCAGGCTAAAGACATAGAGCTGAGACTTAAAGGGGTCCAATGGGATCAGTGCTCTACCCTGGTTAACATATTCAAAATAAAATAAAATAAACATACAAGATCAAAATATAACATTATATGAATTAAACAAAACAAAAACATATAATAATGTTATAAACTGTTCAGAATATATAAGATCACAGTACGATATAAATAAATCAATGAATCATACAGGCCAACATTACAAACTGTAAGAAGCACTCTTACTGATACGGCTAACCAGGTTAAATAATGGTATTCTCTGACTATAAGCAAAGTTGCTAAGTTAATCAACTGCTTTGTAAGAGGATGAATATGTTTTTATAACTCAGCCATTATGTTTCCAGCTTTTAATTCACACAGTGGGTTTAGATCATTTTTCAGTTTGTCTTGGAACCTTAGCTGTTAAATTTGTTAATAGTTTCAGCAGATAGCCGACTCCAGCATGTAGGGCATTCTTGGAATAAACATTTTCACATACTTTGAGACTCTATGGGGCTACCTTGTTCTTGTGACCTGAGTAACAAGCTCCAATTAATAATCATTCTATTAGCAAGTGGAGAACTATGTTTCTGATTAAGAAGCAAAAACACGAATTGTGTTATTTAACATGTGGAAACTGATGATCTAGAAGCTATTCTGGGGTTGTATACAATGGTGATCCTACTGTCTGTAACAAAATTAAATCTATGAATCTTGTTCATGGCCTTTATTGGAAGCTTGTATTGTGAGGGGAGATAAGTGCTGCTTCAAGAAAAGTGTGCTCACATTTGCTAATTAACAAATTGATACCCATAGCTAACCATGCTTTGGCACCCCATGGGGCTTGACCCTGGGATGAGGGCCTGTGGCATCTTCATATCAGATATTAAAAGTAGCAGTTAAAACATGATTGACCCTATTTTGGATGACATAAACAGAAAAAAAAAGTGGCAACAGATGTTTAATACAAGAAAATATAAAGCACTTCAAAAATATGCAGACTTGTGATCCAAGAATTATTTCTTAATTCTGTCTATGTCTAGTATCAAGACTTGTATGTCTTCTCAGGTATAGTTACAAACTCATAGAAGGCATTTATTTTTTTAAGATAAACTGAAAGTACATTTTTAATTTTTTATAATTAATATTATAAAATCAATCCAAAAATAGTCACAAAAATTAGTTGTTGTTGTCTTTTGGCTTTTCCCGGTAAGGGGTCACCACAGCGGAACTCCAGTTTGCTAATGATTGGCAGTAGATTTTCATGAATGCCAAGGTGCCAGCTCAACATTCAACCTTCAACGAAGGCACGCCCATTTACACATGTCTTTAGAACGCCCACCCAACCGCGGGGAGGACATGCAGACTCCACACAGAAGGCACTCCCCGCACTCCAGCCGAGAATCGAATGGGAGAACCTCTTGCTGTGAGGCAGCAATGCTAACGCTGCACCACCACGGATGTTATAGTCACAAAAATTAGTAATTAAGAAAAAACGTATACAATATATATTTGAAATAAAGTAGTTAATAATGTTCAGACAGTATATTCTAAAATGAAGTATATATTCATTTTTGTTCAACAGTTTAATAAATAATTATTTAAACTGCTGACGTTAAAGTAAGTCTAAAGTGCTTCATTTTAGCTGTAGTAAATCCAATATAGAGTACATGCAGGGAAGAGCGACCACAAAAACAAAACCAAAAAAAAAAACACAGAACAGAAAAAAATGCCTCAA
Organism: Protopterus annectens; assembly: GCF_019279795.1. Taxonomy (NCBI): domain Eukaryota; kingdom Metazoa; phylum Chordata; order Ceratodontiformes; family Protopteridae; genus Protopterus; species Protopterus annectens. The sequence continues at coordinate 1,346,710,324 of NC_056737.1, forward strand.
GGTAATAATAAAATCAGAAATATATCAGCAAGTGCAAACTGAGAAAATGATATCCAAGACAGTTAGATCTTAGGTTGCATCCTGATAGGAACAGGCTCCAGGAATAAGCAAGTTTTATTACCCCTGACCACATAGTTAGTCAGGCCATTACTGGAGCACTGTGTGAGTGGGCACAAGGGAACATTACTATGCTTGTAGAGCGAATGGAGGTAATGGAGGGCAGAGGACAGGGGAGCTAAATCCACTCTCAGCTGTAAGCAGGTAAGATGGGGGATATGAAATGGCTGCAGAAGAGAGGTAAGAGAAAGTGAAATGAGATACAGGTTAAGAGGAAAAAGAATGGCTGAAAAGGGTGTATAACAACCACTTTAAAAATATGAAGCAAAACCCAGGTATTAGAAAGTATTCTTTTACCGAATAAATGGAACAGATTGTGTGAGGATTTTAAAAGTCTGTAAGGTACGAAACATTTCATGAGTGCCTTGCCTGGGTGATGGGCTTGGATAAGGGACACACAGGAGGGACAGCTGAAAGTGGTTGGCAATAGTGAGTTAAACACCGTTTTTTCTACCAGCATAAATATGTACTGCAGTATATTGTAAGACAATGCAACACTTCTCACTTAGCTGCTGCTAATAACTTGTTTCAAAACAGTGAAGAAAAATGGTTTTATCATTGTGAATGGAAAGTCTGATACTGATGCCACAGTCATGTACTTTTCCAAACACTATTATGTTCCACAAATGGCAAATCAAACAATATGGGAAGAGACAAACATAAGCCAGCTGTATATGGTTTCCAGGCATCTGAGACAGAATGAAGTTCATATTCAGGTACTGTGCATAGTCAATACAATAAGTCCTTTTAAAAACATTTTATTTTAGTCCACAGTATGACTGCCTACTATAGCGGCACCATTTAAGTATGGCACACCATCTCCATTAATATAAGTTCCTTGGTAATAAATAATCATAAACTAGGTTTTAATGATTATGATTTTTTAAACTGTATTTAAGCCAGTTCAATTAAAAACATTTTTTGTAATAATTTGATTATCTACCTGGTGAAATCAAATTGTTCAATATTACTGACATTTTTAATAACTTGAAATAAAATTAATAATGAGCATGGTGTTTCATCATGTACTACTAGAGCTATTGAAATACAAATTACTGCCTCCAGTTTAGTGTGAGTCATGCTATAAATCAGAGTTACTTAAATGAACTACAGTGTTAATTAAGTCATGCTGTGATATTGCAATTTTCTTCTTACAGTAGGACAATACTTTATTCTGAGTATGGTCACTTCATTTAAGGAGATAGTCTTAGAAAGATACACACATAGACATACACATAAATAAACACACACACACACACATACACACACACACACACACACACACACACACACACATGCACGCACTTACACTGAGCACATTACAATACAGATTGCTTTCTTTCTTTCTTTTCTTTCTTATATGATCTTAAGTCTCCTTTTCACTGAGTTACCCAAAATATGGCACATATCAGATGAGTTTGGCATTTGCTGCATATTACACACAGTAGTAAAAACATCCAAAGCCTGGAAACATTGAGGTAAAATGCAGCATTTATTCCAACAGGAAAAAAATCACAAAGCTTTCGGGATCAACCCTTCAGCAGTGTGTAAAAAAAAGAAATCAAATGCCTCAATTTAAATAGTAAATTCAAACCATAAAACTAATCACATGACACAGTTGTATTAAGCACCTTCAGTTTAAAGACACATACAGATAAAATGTTACTGGAAGTCAGTATAGCCATAATATAAGTAAAACATTTAACTAAGACCCATCCACACAAGATGTTATTTCAAATTTAACTGTTTTCTTTTTAAAATACGTTTAATGTTTGCTGCTGTATTTAAACCTGGAAAACAATCAGCTTCTAAAAGTGTGATCCGTGAGTATTCACATATTTCTAACTCATTATTAAGACCCCCTTTATTTCTTGTGTCTAATGTCAATCACTCTAAAGTTAAATGAATGTGCACTTCCTTTCTCCCTCATATGCTTGCCCAAAGCATTAGTTGCTACCTAATAATGAGTTAGAAGTATGTGAATACTCATGGATTACACTTTTAGAAGCTGATTGTTTTCCAGGTTTAAATACAGCAATAAGCATTAAACCTATTTTAAAAAGAAGACAGTTAACTTTGAAATAACATCTTGTGTGGATGGGTCTTAGTTAAATGTTTTACTTATGTTATGGCTATACTGAGTTCCAGTAACATTTTACCTGTATATGTGTCTTTAAACTGAAGTGCTTAATACAACTGTGCCATGTGATTACATTTATGGTTTGAATTTACTATTTAAATGGAGGCATTTGTTTTCTTCTTTTACACACTGCTGAAGGGTTGATCCCTAAAGCTTTGTGATTTTTTTTTCCTGTTTGGAATAAACGCTGCATTTTGCCTCATTTCCAGGCTTTGGATTTTTATACTATTGTTTTGCATTTTGTATCCTGCCTGGTTTACCTATGTGTGTTCTTGTTTCTTCACATATTACATACAGGCCAAGGCAAGGCAAAAATATAGAACTATTGCTCGTGGATGAAAGTATGTAAACACCTTTTCCAGCTGAAAACCAGGGATGGATTCATTATGTTTACATCCTTTTATTGATTTTTTTCAAGTGGGTAGAGGGTTACTTCTGGGGTCTCCATGCCATGGCAGTGAGATACCTGCTAAAAAAATTGTCCATCCATGTCAGTTGTCAATGGTCAACCTCAGTTTCTCTAAAAACCTGATCTAGCCACCAGTCATCCCCATACCACTAGGTCAGTCAGCTACATCAATGCAGGTTGGAAGTAAGGGGGAATTAAATTAGATCATCGTCACATCTGTCTCTGAAACCAACTAAACCTGTAAATGTTAAGAACTATTCAAAAGCTTACTACATCCTATTACGCAACAGCTTGTCAAAAGTCGTGGCTTCCTCAAACCCAGAGAACACTGCTACTTATGCAAAATTATTTACATAAACCCTGTACAAACATGTAATTGGTTGTATTGAGGCTGCCATACCGACTAGAAGTCAGCCCAGATCTGACACCAAAAACAAACCCCACTGGGGGAATCTATACCTTAACAGGGTATATAACAAAACAGAAAAATGTCATGGCTAAAATCAGAAAGAGCAATTCTCAGAGACAAGAGCTCTTTCATTCCACTAAACAAGAAAATAAGAGGTCTAATAAAGTCCAAAAAGACCAATTATGAGGACAGAATACCCTCTTAGGCTAAGGATAATCACAAGACCTTCTTCAGATATGTCAGTAATGTTAAAGATAAAACTCAACAGTGTACAGAACTGATGGTAAAAGATACAACCTTCACTGACCAGGGTAACATAGTGAATCATAGGTTTATAGGAGGTTACTAGGCTAGCAGTCCTAGAGCCCTTACAATCCTAACTATGTTAATCCCAACTTGCCCTAATTGTCCTTGGTTAGATGGACGTAATTTGCAGAGTGAGTCTATGAGCAACACCAACTACCCCTGTCCATGATAGACATGGGTGCCACTCCAGGGTTGAATTTGCAGTCTCCCATCCATTTGTCTAGGTTGCACTTGAACAGGGTAAGCTTCACATGAATTGGACATTTACTGAGGAGGAGCGACAATCTCTGGGAAATATATCTGTCTTTCCAGCATGTTCTGTTTATGTCACAAGCTAGGTTAAGATCCCTAGAGCAGGTGACTTTTGTGCCATTTGACTTGCAGATGTGCAGCATTTCCATCAGGGCAGGGTCAGAGACTGCACAAATCACCTCTCAGCAGCCTATATGATACAGTACAGTGACAGGGCTTTCAGTCTATCCATATAAGTCATAGTTTTGAGGCTCTGTATTTTCTTGGTGAGAAATCTCTGTGGTCTCTCCGGCTGCTGCAGGTGTCTGGTGAGTTACATGCAAAAGGGAGCATTATACTCTACTAATGGTCAAGTACAGTGGATATATAACATCCTTATAACTGGATGCAATGCCCTTACTTATGAGATGTCCAACACAGAACATGCACGTTTTTCTTTCTTTGTTCTTGAGACTGTTCTTCCTGATGCTTGAGTGGGTCCATGGGAAACCAGGCTTGAATATCATGAGCTATTTTGGCAGGTGACCTTGGATGCTGCTAAAGCCCCTGGTTTAAATGAGATTATTTCTATTGCCCTATTATTAAAACTAAGGGCTGCTAAACTATAGACCCCCTTTGTTCCTATCTTCCTATTTTTAGAGTTTTTAATAATTTCACGGTGTGCTTTTACCATAATTTAGAATCGTTCTGGAAAGATTATCACGCTTAATGTGAGCCTACACAACTTTTTCCTTAATTTTTGGAATTAAGGGTGCACTTTCTATTTTAACCACTTGAGGGAGACATTTTATTATGGTTTTAAGGAAATTAAATAAGTATATTTTTAAATATTCTTGTTTATATATTTTTATATAAACAATGTGGAGTCTGCATGTCCTCCAAGCGGTCGAGTGGCCCCCGAAAGACTTGCATGAATGGGCAGGCCTTCGCTGAAGGTTGGGCGTCTGGCTGGCAACTCGGCACCATAAAAATCGACTGCCAATCATTAGCAGACTGGAGTTCCGCTGTGGCGATCCCTAACCGGGAAAAGCCGAAAAGACAAACAACAACAACTTCTTTATATATTTTTATATATTATTGTGCCTATATTTAAACATATTTTATATATACATACATTCAATGGTTATGATGCACTTTTCAATGTTTTTACTGATAGTTTTATTTGTCAATATTTTAATGTATAAGTAATCTTTTAAAAAGTGGTTTTGGCTATTGTTTCAGTGTGAGAACAAGGTTTTAAACAGCAGTACTAAGCAAGTAGCGATCTTTGTTTTTCACTCCAAGCATTTTATTGGTGGCTTTTTAATTGCTGCTTGTATAAATTGAGGGAGGCAACACAGGAAGCTTATCTGATGAAGTCTTTTTACAGACAAAAATGTATGTGCCATTGTAAACATTAATGTCTTCTATGTGAAACTGTAGAAAATAAAGAGCGTTTTTATTGCCTTTCGTTTCAGTGGGGTGCTTCCTACAGCCTTGGACTTTATTTTGGTTATTGCTTTGAAAGCTGGTTATTCCTCAATTTTGAACATGTGCAACATAGAAGACTTTCCTTACCATCGTGGACATTTGGTGGTCACAGTTCAGATTGCTCTCTACTTGTGTTCCCAGATCTCACACCATTGGGTTTGAAGTTAGGGGTGTGCTGTCAATATTGTAATTAGTAGGGAGTTCCACTTTACCAAAGGGGATAATAATTCACATTTTTGTATTTAGTTTTAAAACAATCATTTGTCTGCATTAGCTCATCCTGTAATGTATTAACATCATTGGGGGACTCAATGATTGCACCCAATTTGCAATCATCAGCATTCTTGGTGAGCCAAAGCCATCTACTTTAGCTTGGACTTCCAAGAAATAGATTCCAAACAATAAAGGGCCAAGCACAGATCCTTTGGTATGCCACTACTGACAGGTCCATTGGTAGAGGTGGAGTCAGCAAATTTGACAGTATGTGCACTGTTGATGAGCCAATTGGCTACCCATCTAGTGACATAAGGATTAATCCCCAGCTGGGAGAGTTTCTCGATACCTGAGTGGGGGATTGTGTCAAACGCCTTGACTAGGTTGGTAAAGATCCATCAGATGCAGCTTCATACAGGCCCATTTCAATACTAAACCATGATTATAAATTGTTTATGTCTATAATGGCTAAAAGAAGGTTAAAAGTGATGCCAAAAATGATAGATATGGATCAGTATGGTTTTGTGGAAGGGAGGCAAACATTTGGAAACATTAACTGAACACTGATGCTCTAGAGGGAAGCAGAATGTAAGACAATACCACTGTTGTTGGTTGGTCTTTATGCAAAGATAGCATTTGACAGCGTAAGCTGGGACATTATGAGCAGGGCTATGGAAGCATTTCCATTCCCTGATAAAATTATAAGGTCTTGATAAAATTATAAGGCTGATTAGGGGGATATATGAGGGATCAGTGGTGAAAATTATAGTGGGTGGGTTTCTCTTTGATAATTTCTGTTTAAGCAGAGGAATGAGGCAGGAGTGTCCTCTTTCCCCTTTATTATTTGCATTATATTTAGAACCATTGGCAAAGAAAATAAGGCATTCAGAAATTCACGGGTATAATTGGTATGTTAGTCAAGAAAAGCTGACTCTATTTGCAGATGATATAATTTTATACCTGACAAAACCAGAAAAGGGCATTACAGTGTTGTGGAACATTTTGAGAGAGCTAAAACAAAGGCAATAGTGGTAAATTATGTACCCACATACAAATAGGTTTAGCAATATCCATATTTATGTGGACATGATCAAATTTAGTATTTAGGACTATGAATTAAAAATGATTCTGGTGTGACAGCTAAGGATATGTGGGAAGAGACTAAACAAAAGATAATACAAAAACTGAGAAATTGGAAGCTCTGTTATATGGATATGGATTGTAATATACAAGCAGTTAAAATGTTATTAGTCCCTTTAGTCTTATACAAATGTCAGGCAGATTTTTATCAACCAGAGGAGAAGTTGTGGATAGCAATTAATAAAGAGCTGAAGAATTTTATCTGGGAGGGGAAGAAGGCAAGAGTTAAATGGAATAAGATGAGTCTTCCAGTAGAACAAGGCAGATTAGGATTGCTCAGTTTGAAGGAGTATTTCGGAGCTAAACAGTTAAGGCTCATATACATAGCACAAGCAGAAACCTGTAATTCATAGTGGAAAGGGATGATGATGAAATGGGGGGGGGGCTCAAGAAACAAGGAGAGACTGGGTTTTGGATGCAGACCTTTAAGAAGAATGACAACACTCATACAGAATATTGTATTTATAAAATAGCAGAAAGTATTCTAAGAATTAAGCCAACATGGGAATGGAGAAAGAAGATTCTGCCAATAGGGATGACTGCAACTAGGGATATAGACAATAAGCAAGAAGGGGTTGGAATTTACTGGAGAAAACTGGCAAAGGAACCAATGTATTTGGGAGCAAATAACTAGAGAGGGAATGGTAATAGAATTGAAAGATCCCAAGAATATATTAGGATTGCAGGTTAGGGATTGCCTGCCCTGTCAAGGATTGATATCAGAGTTATAAGCAAAGAGAAAGAAATAGGGGGTCTTAAATGAAAGACAAACAGTGGTAGAGTTTTAGTAGAACCTAGAACAGAAGCTGCTGTTAAAAAAGGAATAATTTTTTCAGCATACAAAATATTGCAGAATAACTATAAGAATCAGTCAGAGGAGGTTAAAAAGGATTAGGAAAATAGATTGAATAAGCAGTTCACAAAGAAACAATGGGGGATAAACGTTTGTCTCCCAAATATGCAACAAAATCTAGATGATTTAGTATTTTTGCTTGGAAATGTTTACATAGATATTTTTATACCCCAAGTAGACTCCAGAGAATTTTTCCTCAGGTAGATAGCAAATGTTGGGGGTTTGATGGGGAAGAAAGAGGTAATTGGGAACATATTTTCTGGGACTGTAATGAGTTGGAAGACTTTAAAGATTCCCTGCAGACTACTCTGTCAGAGATACTGGGTGAGCAAATTGATGCAACTAGGGGGATCCCCTTCAGAAACTCGAAGTTTCAAAACTTTGAACATCAAACAGCTAAGACTATAAGATCAAAGTTTTGAAACTCTGAATGTTTTGAATGGGGATTGCCGTACAGATTGTAATGGGAAATTTACCTTTTTCCTCACTGTACTGTGATCTTGGAGTTGGTCTATTTATTTAGCAGGGGTATGGGTGGTGCAGGGGGGCTTGCCCCCCTCCCCTTGCAAAAACATTAAAAAAATTGTTTTTTTTTTTATTATGTTTTTGAAGTTTCAAAACTTTTATCTTATGGTCTTGGCCATTTGAAATTTGAAGTTTTAAAACTTCGAGCTTCTGAATAGATTGATCTAGGGGAATGATTCTTCTGAGCAATGATACAGAATTGGAATTGCCTAGACATTGTAAGGCCTTGCTGAGTCTAATTATAGTGGCTGCCCAAAAAACAATTACTAAAAACTGGAAATCAGAGTCTAAACCAACTGTACTAGAAGTAGTGAGTATAGTAAAAGAGATAAAACTAGTGGCATTGGGATCTTTAGAAAAGGGATGGAACAAATTACATAGGAAAAATGGGAACTGTGGGAACAATAAAAGAAGGCAGGGTTGGAATGAGCTATGTAATGTCTATCTAACAATGGTTGGGTAGATTATAAGTGATGTATAATGTTTGCAACTAAAATTATGTCAATACGGTCTGTGATGTAAAATGATTGCAACTAAGACTATGTCAATATGGTTTGTTTTCATTTATATAAATGTACGATTGCCTTTATCATAAGTGATAATTTAATAAAGATTCTTCTTGTTTAAAAAAAGAAAGCCTTGGCTAGGTCAAGATAGGTGGTATGCACTGTCTTACCTTCATCCAGGGCCTTGGTGACTTTCTTGAAGAAATCTATTAGGTTTAATAAGCATGCTCCATCCTTAACAAAGCCAAACTAGGTTGGGTCTAGAGTTTGAAGATCACCTATGCCCTTGTTGACAAGGTCCATGATGATTCTTTCCATGGTCTTGCAGATAAGACTGATTAGACTTATGAGTCTTTAGTTCCCAGGGCGAGTTGATGCCCCCCCCCCCCTTTGTGCAAGGGGATTACTGTTGCTGTTCTCCACGGTGCTGGAACAAAGACAGTTCTCAGGTTATGGTTAAAGAAAATGCCAACTGGTTCCACTAGATCCTGTTTTAGATTGCTTAGTAAGCAACCTGGGATGTTATCTGGTCCCATTGAGGCCATGCTTTTGGCCTTGGAGAGTGCACATATGACCAAATCTAGCTAGCAGGTTGGCAATTTTCTCTGGTATCGTATGAGTGGTACTGTCTACTACCAGTTTGGCACATAGCTGGGCATTCCGTTTTCGATTTTGGACCTAGTTAAAGAATGCCTTGTGATTATTCTTAGCTAGGGCTGCTACTTTAGCCTTGTAGTTAGCTTTAGAGGACTTTAAAAGCTTTCTGATTTGCTTTTTCAAGCTGTTGAGGGAGTTCTTCCTCTGCTAAGTCAGTTCCTTAATATTCTTAGACATCAGTTTCTCCCTCTTGTTATATAACATGTTTATACTTGAGGTCCACCAGGGTAGCGTGTTTTTTTGAGAGGACCTGGGTTTGATCTGGTCAGGTACAACTGAGTCTATACAGTTGCTTAAGTGTTTATACAGGGCATTTGTGTACACCTCTGCATAGGAGTCATTGTCTATGATTGAGGGAGATATAAATCTTTTTATCCCGTCATTTAATAGGCTGTAGTTTGCTTTCGAAAAGTTTTTAGTTTTTTGTTCCTGTGGGGGTGTCAGGTCCAATACTTACTTCGAACAAGACTGATTTATAATCCAACATTATCAGGGAGGGGATCACACAGGGAGGAGTGCAGTCATCCCACATGTTGAAGAGCATGATGTCAAGGATGTTTGACCCCCTTGCGAGGGTAAAGATTATCTCTCTTACAGAGTATCTGTGTTGACAAAGTCCAGGAACCTCTGGGTGAGCATATTTGTGCTTGTGTAGGTCAACCAGTCGATGGAAGGATAGTTAAAGTCTTCCATGTCTAAGGTATTTGGCTGTATGGCAAGTGGCTGTAGAAAGTCCAGGTAGGCAGTGTGATTTTCTTAGTTCATGGTGGGGGACCTATAGCTAGCAAAGATGTGGTAGGGTATTTTGCCTACAGTAAATTTGACATGGAGTAGTTTGAGAGAGTCATACTGTTTGACCAGGCTTGAGGTGTACTTGGCTTTAATGAAGATGGATACACCTCCTCCTTTGGTTCTTTTTTGCTCATTTGGAGGTCTGAACATGTGGAAGGCATTGTAGCCTTTCACGGCCAGTGTGCTCTCCCAACCTTGAACCATGTGTTAGTGACTGCACAGTTGGCAGTATCTTCCAAGATGAGGAGTGATTCCAGGAAGTGCAGTTTCATGTTTAGACTCCTAGCATTAAGCAGCAGAACCTTGAGTTTATCACAAGTGGACTTTGTTACATTGGAAATTTTTTTGTTTTGACATTGCCTAAAAAAGGCACTCTGGGGAAGGCAAACACTTTTGCCAGTACCTGAAATCCTAGAGAGACAGGTGCAGATCATCTCTGATAAAGCAGCATGGCCTGTCAACCATGTCTTCCCAGACTGACAGATACTGGATCCCCCTGGACTGACACCAGAAGCTAAGCCAATTGTCGAAGTCGATCATTTTTTGTTTATATTTTGGCATCGTCTTGGGTGAAGGTAAAATGCTGCTTAGGGCTAGGGTCATACCTACCTGGGGCATATAATCCAAGAGTTCATTAATATCTCTTCATATAGTCCAGACATGCAGATCTCAAGTCATTCACTCCAACATGGACTATGACAGAGTCATAATAGTACTTGTTGTTGAGTGACTTGAGTGCATGCATGATTTGATGGATCCTGGCATCTGACAAGCAGATGACTGTGACCTTCTCCTTGTCCAGCCTGGTGAGGGAGACATCTGTGTGTCTCATTATGGAGTTGCCTATGACCAAGACATTAGGTTTTGAGGTGTTTTGCCTTAGGGGGTTATTTTCTGATGCACTGGTGTATGTGTTATTATGCACAGTGGTTTCTATTTGCATAACAGTGTGTGCAAGTGATTTACATTTGGGAGGTCTCTGATCTTTTGGTATGCTCCTAGTGAGTACCTCCACATATGTGGATTTACATGTCATGACCTTATTTTGTGTGAGAGGTGAAGTGTGTGTGCTGGCAACCTTTTTGATGTCCGGTTTGTTGTCATGTGAGGGAACTGACTCCAATTTCATTGTGAAATTACATCTCTCACAAAGGGTATTTGTTTGTTTATGAGTAAGTGGCTGTCAGTATATATGAGGCAATTAATACATTGCCTCAGGTTACCCATGTCAATCAGGCTGGCTGCAAAATGATGGGAAACTGCCAGTCTATTATAGCAATTTTTTTTACAATATGTACTATTAGGGAAGGGAGTGGGCTAGTTTGACCAATTTTTGTGCTAGGTCTAACAAAGAGGCTTGTTCTGTTGAAGGCTAGGGTTGGTAAGTGCAGCAACACTGCTCAGTGCACAACTGTAGCAGGGAAACATGGGAGGGTTACACTGACAGATGTCTAGGGAAAATTAAGTTTCAGGGTGTTTGCATCTATACAGGGCACAGCTAACCCCTCAATGCATAAATGCGAGGCTTAATATGGGTAAAATTAAACATTTTTTAAGCTAATCTACCAATAAGAAAGCACACAATGAACCTTCCTTCAGCAATTCCCAATGAAGACAAGGCTATATCCACATTTTGCTGCCACAAGGGTGCAAGGGAGCCCTTCTTAATCTAAGATGGCTGGTTTAGTGCTCAAGTATATCAATAAGGTGGTAGATTTAGGGGCATGGCCAAGATGGCAAGCAGTTAGCCCACATACATTTTGCTTTGTTTCTCCGATAAAATTTTGACAGCATTAAATTGTCATTTTCATCAAAAATCATTCAAATAAGCTGGAATATCATGTTGGAAACTACTTGGGACATTTTGGTATACATTTCAAATATTTTCTGGTCAAAATTTCAAGATAAAGATTTATCAAAGGAAGATGAACCACTCTAAAGTAGTTTCACAAGAAAATTCCACAAAGAAAGAATTACAGTCTATTCTTTGTAGTATACAAGACCTATCCTTAAAATAAAATGGACTCCAAAGCTGACAAAATAAAAGAAGATTGTACAAAACAGATTGAATTAATCAAGGAAGTAGTTTAACAATAGAAATTCCAGATATCTACAATGAAGGATTCTATCAATGATATAGACAGCAGACTTACAGAAGGAAGCATAACATTGATTTTATTCTTCAACAAAACAAGTTCTTTGAAAACATTGAAGACCTGGAGAATATGGTGAGGAATAACTACATCCAGATTTATGGAGTCCCTGAGGAACTAGAAGGAGATAACATGATAAAGTTCTTATCCACATAGATCCCTAAAACATTAAATGTTCCTGAAGCCCTGTCATTTGGCATAGAGAGGGCTAATAGATCTTTAACTGTAGTGACACCAAGCAAAAACTATCAAATCCAAGATCTATAATAGTCAAATTTATTTATAGTCAATACAAGGATCTAGTTTTGAAAACAGCCTAGTCTGCTTCATCCATAAAACTTGGTGATTCTTTCATTAGATTTGACAATGACTACTCCTCTCTGGTGTTTCAAAAAGCAAAGCTTGTATTCCTCAATTAATATCATGGAAGAAATCTGGAATAAAAACTCACCTAATCTACCCTGTAAAACTAAGATTATTCTTGCCAGAGCAGGAAAACATTTGATTCCTTAGAAGTTGCAGTTTCCTTCATCCAGAAAAACAATTTACTTAACTCTACTGATGATATGGACCTGAGTGTATCTTAAAAAGACAGGCTACAAGGAATGATTGGAAATTTAAAGATAACAAAAAAAAAAGTTCAGAGACAAATAAAACTACCTGGTATTTATATTTTATTGGTCTTAATATAGTCTGTTTCTAAAACATTGTTTAAATGAAATCACCTAAAGGTAATACGTTTTTATTTTCCTTACATTATTTTTGGTTTACAAGTATTAGTCTCCCTGCTACTGTAACACTGCAGTTTTTTCCACTAGAAGCAGTAAAGTATTTAGTAATAAGCTTATTTTAACTAAACTATTATGAATCTAAAGGGAATACAATACTCAAACAGTTTTATATTTTTTATTCCTTTTCTTTTCTTTTTTCCTCTTACTCTTTCCTTTTCAACAATAATTTAGTAACTGAGTAACTTTAATAGAATTAATCTGGTTTGTGGACTGGTTTGACTGTTGGGGAATGTATGTGTATAGAAGGGAATGTTAAAACTTTTTACTGTTTTAATTTTTAATATTTAATACAGTATTTGCATATAGTGTTAATGACAGTGGGGGATATAGTTAAAATGTGTGCACTGATGTGTTTTTTGTCCCCTTTTCTTTCTAGTGATGTTATTAAGGTTGTACAACTTTCCCCCACTTATTTGATGTTAAAAAGTCTTTCAGTTAAAATGTGGCTTGCAGAATGTGCCCATAAGCCTTGTGCCTTCTACTTTCTTTTCAGTCTATTTTCCCACCAAATTACTTCAGAGGAGTTTAGACAATGTTTTCAACTTGCCTCAAGCTTCTGTGTGTATCTGATTTACTGTGAATCCTTTCTAAACAGCTCCTGTGTCAGAGAGGAAGTGCAATGTGACCTTTAACCCTTCAGAAGCAGGAAACTTACAGAACATAGAAAGAGATTGCTAAAATGGAATTTTAAATGCTCTAGCTTTTAAATGATATTTCCCAGTATTAAAGACAAACTGTAAGTACTGCAATTTAATATAATAGTAATTCATTAGACTTCTGAATGGCTTATTTTAGCTACATACACCAGTAACATCTGTTTAATTACTGAAGTGGGGAACAAGTGAAATGAAGCACAAAGGGTACATATTTGAAGTGGGACACACAGAGGTGTTCTCATTAAACCTCAAACACATTACATAAATTTACACTTAATAGTTGAGTAGAAATTTGTGTTAAATGTTTTTAACATTACTACTGACTGTCCTATTCTCACTGTAGCTGGTACACTGGGTTTTTAATGTAATTCTGAAGTTTTTAATGAGTATTATTCCTAGTTGTTCATACCAGATAATGCTGTAGCACCTCTTTATTAGTCATAAGACTTAGGCATGTTTTATATAGGGAACAGTGGAATAACATAAGTTGGAAAACACACACAATTTCATTAAGATATCTTTTATTTCTGCATAAAGTACAGACATTAGCTGTCTGCTTTATAATTCAGCCTTGTTGATAATGAATATGAATGTAAATAGCCAAAATCTATGCAGGTTGTGTTCACAAGCTTCTAGTCTGTGTGAGAGATTAGATGAGAATTATTAATCAGTTATAAGGTTTTTGGAGTGAATATGGTGGAAATGTAAGTAATTTACATAGACAAAATGTTAATATAGGTACTGGTTCATAACCTTTTTATGAAGTGTAATAAGTGCAGTTAATCTGTTTGTTATACTATGTTGTACATCTAGGGCATGAATGTTATTCTGGTTAAACTACATGCACATGTACCTTAAAAAGACATTACTTACTCATAACACAGAGTTTCTTAATTCATATACATATTTCAAGTATTAAGAATGGTCTGAACATATCTTCAATATGATAGTTAATATATAAATGAATGTTATGTATAATTAATGCTAACTATTATAAATGGATAGTTATTTTAAAGTTCTTCTATTTGATTGATTTATTTATTTATTTATTTATTTTACATTTGTTGACCGGGATAGTCCGACTGGATGCATGTCCATTTTCAGCAGAGGCCCGGGGAGAAAAGCTCCAATGGTAAGCAGATACAGCATTACATAATACCAGCATTACATATTACAAACAGACTATTTACAGAGATTACATAAGTAAGCAAGTTAAACAAGTTCCACAGGTTACAGTTAGTCCTGAGAACAAGTCAGGATTAAATTAAATTACACAGTAAACTGGTTAACAGATTTTTACACATTCGAGTTAGCCAGGCTTGATACATTGACATAGCCAGTTAAGTGACAAATGTTGTTTGAGTCTAGTTTTAAATTGACCTAAGGTGGAAAGTAAGGTAATATCAGCTGGAAGAGAGTTCCAGGATCTACTTACAGAGTTTGCAAAGAGAGAATCACCGGCTGTGTTATTAATTTTGCTAGTCTGAATTAGTAGTTTGTTAGAGGATCGGAGCGGTCTAGGATTGTTATAGGGGGTGATAATATTTTTAAGTGCAGGAGTATTGTCCGGATTATAGAGGATTTTATAGGCCATAATCAGTTGGTTATACCGGATTAGGCTAGGTAGTTCAAGCCAACCAAGCTGATTTAGATTGATGCAATGATGTGTCCTAAAAGGCAGCCCAGTGGCAAACCTGGCAATGTGGTTGTAGCAAATTGAGAGTTTGTTAAGGACAGTCTTGTTCAAATTCGAGAGTAGAGGGGATGCATACAGAAGGGTTGAAAAGATGAGAGCGAGCTATGGCAATTTTAGCTGGAGGGGTTAGGAAGGCTTTTATTCTGTAAAGTGACCCTAGTTTTTTTTATTGATGGTTTTGATAGTTTGATTAACATGTAGGTCAAATTTGAGATTGTTGTCTATGATGACACCTAATAGTTTTGTAGATGGGTCAGGGGAGATTATTGTGCCATCATTTGATTTTATGGTAAAGGTGAAAGCGGTAGACCTACATGTTGGTGAAAATAACAGCATTTTAGTTTTTTTGGGATTTAGGATCAGATAATGTTCAGAATGCCAGTTTTCTATTGTATTAAAGGTGGTCTGGGTAGCTGACCATAACTCTACTGGAGATGTGGCTGAGCAAATCAGAGTAGAGTCATCAGCATATTGGATACAGCTGACTTTTGGGATGACAGTATAAAGGTCGTTAATGAAGATGGAGAATAGCAAGGGCCCTAGTATAGAGCCTTGTGGTACTCCGAGGGTGTTAGGTAGAAGGTTAGAGAGTTTGTTCTGCCAGAGGACAGCCTGCTGTCGACCATTCAGGTAGGATTGAAACCATTGGAGGGCTCCAGTATCTAGACAGAATGTTTGCAGGGTGTGGATTAAAAGTTGGTGATCAACCATATCGAAAGCCTTGGAAAGATCCAAAAAGAGGGCTGAGGATATATAATTATTTTTGCGATTATGGTTTATGGTGTTAGTAAAGGCTAGGAGGGCTGAAGTAGTGCTGTGATGAGGACGGAAGCCATGCTGAATGTCTGCCATAAGGCGATTTTGGATTAGGTGGTGCATGAGTTGTCTATGAATACATTTTTCCATAATCTTTGCAAGGGAGAGAGTATAGCTATTGGCCTATAATTATATATTAACCATGCTGTGTAGTTTTTTTTTTGCTTTGTTTATAGTAATTTAACATCTTCTTAAAATGTGTAAAATATTTATTTAGAAAAGTACATAGAAGTAGTAGTAGTAATGTGATTGGTTAAGTTATGGTGTTGTTAGTAAGCAGCTTGTATGAACTTTTAATCAAGCCTGGAATACTTTAATCCATGTTGGAGGTTAAAATGTTTCTAATTCTGAGTTTTTCACATCATCCTTATTGTGTTTGTGCATAACAAGTTGCTCTTTTGTTAACAATGCTTAATGCACTAAATCATTTCATAGTAGTTTCTATACCTATTGTTCCAATAGATCCCAGTATATAAATGCCTTTCATTAAATATAAATGGGTTAAATAAATAACCCTTTAATGAGAGGTAGTATAAGTAAGTATGTAACTCTACATAAAGCAGACGTTTTTCTACAGGAAACATATTTATTAACTAAATATTTAAATAGATTATTCTTAAAAAGAGTATTCAGTTTTAATTGGCTGTCAATTTGGTTGAAAAAGAAGAGGTGTTCTTATTCTCTGGAAAAAAAAAATCAGGTCTGTCTAAAATAGTGGATTCCTATTCTGTAAACTGAACAGGCAAAACAGACTACTGAAAAACAAAATAGAGAAGAAACCACACAGTAGCACAGAACGAAATGATAAAGCGCTTTTTGTTTATTCCAATAAACAAACTTCTTCAGATCAAGAAAAACAAAAAGTCACAGCTTAAATACTCTCTGGGCTAATACTTACAAAGTCAATTAACTACTTAAAGTGAAAGCTGACTTACAAGACATGCCCTATTTGCAAACACAACTAGACTAAAAACTGCTTTTAAAATAAAAGCTAAAAATCCAAATAGTCGGACTAAAAGTACAACTAGCGTTGTCTATAAAAAATGTGTAAATCTAGCCTACTACTAAGCTAGTGAGGCAAAGAAATAATAATTACAAGTGCATAAAAACTCCGCTGGTGTTTGTAAAACTGAGTTAATACAAATACCTATGTTAGTGCACTAAACTGTATATGTTGAAGCACATCAAGTGTGCTGAACATAATTGGTAATAAGTAAAGTATCAAGATAAAACTACAAATTCTCAGCAAAAAATACTCAGCAAAAAATACACATAAGGTCACTGAACCAAGGTGCTCAAGAGCATTAGAATAACTGTGTTGTGCTAGTGTGGAAGGTAACCTGACACAGCCTACCTATTAATGCTCCTAAGTTTAAGAACACTACTTAAAGAACAGTTCTCATTCAGACCTGGTGAACTGTATGCGTTGAGTCTAATTTGCCAAAACAGCTCTCGCTCTTCTAACTTAAGTGGGAGAGGAGCACCCCTGAAGTCCTGTGTGATCTGGTTTAAACATATGGTTGGGATAAACTGAAATGTGTTTTGCTAGTGCATTATCAAGTTTCTGCTTCCTGATCGCATAAGTATGTTCATAAATGCGGTCATGTAGGCGTCGTTCTGTTTTGCCCACGTAGAAAGCTGTACAGGTTTGGCACATAGCTAAGTAGATCACCATTCTTGAGTTACAGTTAGCTCTTAGGTTCAACTTGTATTCGTAATCGTGAACTTTAAATCTATTGGATTCCAAGATGTATTGACAAAAATTACATGCCTGGCATTTAAACATGCCAGCTGTCATTGGTTTTTTGATATTATGTCGTTCAAGGAGGGCTTTGAGGTTTTTTGCCTGTCTATAAATAACCAATGGGTGATTACCAAGTTTTTGGTGTACTGTGTTGTCCTTTTTGAGTAAGTCCCAATTTTTACGTAGTGCCTGAACACAGTCACTACTATTGAGACTGTATGTTGTTATGAATGTGACACCAAAACATTCAGAGGGATGCCTACTTGTGTGGACATTTACTAAGTCTGTGTTCGAGGGTTCAGTGTCATTCATAAGAACCAATTCTCTATTCAAGATTGGTTTATAAAAATGACACGGATGCTTAGACGACACTTCTTCGATAATAGTGTCTAACATTTCATGTGGGTAACCCCGGTGTAAAAACATATTCCTTAGGTGTCCACATTCATTGGCAAAATCACTATCCAATGTGATAATGCGGGCTGCCCTCACTAGCTGACCTTTGACGATCGCCCGCTTCTGATGAAAAGGATGACAACTTGTGTAGTGCAGGAATGAGTTGGAGTACGTTACTTTCCTATATATATTAGCTGTATATTTGTGAAAGCTAGTGTCTTTAGAAAGTAAAATGTCCAAGTATGGGATGGAAACTAGCAGTGAATTTCAAAAACTGTGTAGTTGAATTAAAATAGTCCACTAACGCTTCACTCGTGGGCAAGTCACCGTCCAGGAGGATAAAAATATCATCCAAGTAACGGTGTAAAAAATCACCTGGTCTTTAAATGGGCAGTTAGTGGACACGTAATCATGTTCCCATTGTGCCATGACTAGATTGGCAACACTGGCCCCACAAGGGGAGCCCATGGCTACTCCAGTTTTTTGCAAATAAAAGTTGTTGTCAAATGTAAAAAAATTGTTAGACAATACCAGGTCCAACAATTCGTGAACCAGAACCAACTCATTCCCACTACTACCATTAGATCTAAGCACTTGTTCTACCCAGTCCACTGCTATGTCTTGGGGAATGCAGGTGTACAAATCTTTAACATCAATAGTAAGAAAATTGTACCTTGCGTTGAAATCTAACTTGTTAATTTTACCAAGAAATGACCAAGAATCTTTGCAGATCTGTGGAAAGTTGACCAAGTATTTCTGTAAAATGTTGTCAATGATTTTAGCACATGGATAGGTAGGAGAACCACGGCCATCTACAATTGGTCTCATGGGTGGGTTGTGGACATCCTTGTGGATTTTAGGGATACCAAACAAGCACGGGAAATGAGGGTAAGTTGTTGATAAGTAATTGTATGTGTGTTGTGTTACCCTACCCTCGATGAACATTTCCTCAATGTGGTCTTTGATTGTGGTGTACGCTTTATTTATTTCAGAACGCGAGCTGGTAGAATATGAAGGACTGTCCAATAGGCTAAACATCCTATCTTGATAGTCAACTTCATCAAACACAACAAGACCCCTCCTTGTCCGGTTTACAGAATCTAATATTCTGAAATTTAATCCAGTCAAGGCATTCCATTTCTTTTTTATTATTAAAATAAGCACTCGATGTTGAATGGTGTGGTGTTTTGTTGAAGTTTTGACGAATGTCTAATTCGCAAACCAGTTCAAAAATTTGTAAAGGGGATGGAGTGGGGGGTTGTAGGTACTAGGAATCCTAAAATTGTTGTCGTCAAGGGGGTAAGAGCCTCCAAACAGCAAGTTCAAGTTAAGCTTCCTAACGTATAATTTTAGGTCTATAATTGATTTGACCAGATCTGCTTTCTGAGCTGGTACGTAAGTGTACCCTTTGGACAATAACTCAACTAGTTCAGGTGTAATATTTACAGTAGAGAAGTTGTATACATTAAAATCACCTTGTTTGTTCATGAGTATAACAGGAGTGTTAGCAGTACTTTCATTACAAACAGCAGACATGTTATGTGTATTTGTCTCAGTTGTTAAACAAGGGTCACATTGCCCATCAGTAAACCCTGGTGTAGTAACAATGTCAACTTCAAGGCAGTCTCTCAGTGGACTGTTGGCGATGGCTTGAT
Source organism: Protopterus annectens (assembly GCF_019279795.1). Classification (NCBI taxonomy): domain Eukaryota; kingdom Metazoa; phylum Chordata; order Ceratodontiformes; family Protopteridae; genus Protopterus; species Protopterus annectens. Next base: position 1,346,730,020 of record NC_056737.1, read on the forward strand.
GAATCGCTACTGTCTCTGCTTCTGCTTGTTCCTCGGGTGGGAAAAAGCCACCTGTTGTTTTGGCTTTGCCCCTAAAAAATTAGCATTGTTGGACCTAAGATTGTAATGCCCAGTTTTTTTATTGTTGTTGTTACAAGAGTGATCTGATAGGTCATAATCTGAGTCAGATGGAGCATTAGAACAGTCAACGGATGGACCCAGAGGACGACCTGCCTGAGCAGAGTTCACATTTGTAGATGGTTCACCATTATTGGGTTGAACGGGTTTGACATTTCTTTTTGGGGGCTGCCAAACTTGTGCTGATGGAGGTTTAGGATAAGCTGTCTCATCCTTGTAAGCCTTCAAGTCTCTGTCAATTTTCCTAGTTTTATTGTTTTTCAGTTTACCAAGGTACTGCTCAATACTAGAAAAAATCCTGTTATATTCATATTTATAGCGAACAAACTCTGAGTCCAATTTAATAGTTTCATCGAGTTCTGACACTTGTCTGCTCAGAGCTTCAACCAGTATTGCATAATGTTTGATCATTAAGTTGAGTAACTCAAAGCCTTGCCGATCAAAAAGTACAAGAAGGTCCTTATGGAACTGTGAATTGACTACCAGACCAGTTGGGTGTTGATGGTGGCGAAGGCCTTTGGGAACTATCTTGAGTTTCAAACATTCTTGAAAGTACGATATCTCTAATCGAGTCTTTTTTAGTTTCACTAAGCTGTGACTTTTTGTTGTTCTTGATCTGAAGAAGTTTGTTTATTGGAATAAACGAAAAGCGCTTTATCATTTCGTTCTGTGCTACTGTGTGGTTTCTTCTCTATTTTGTTTTTCAGGATTCCTATTCTGACAATAATGGTATGCTGGGATTGATGGTAATAGAAATTGATAAAAAATTGTATACCCTTATAAATACCTATTGGATCCCTGGGATTGGTTCTAAAACAGTTAAGAAATACTGAGATATTACAACACTATACTCTAAAAGATAAATGTTGACAGCTGGTGATTTTAACTGCATCCTATCAGACAAAGACAATACAAATGTTAAACAAATCAGAATATCTTCAGTAGTGAAACATTTGAATCATTATATTAATACAATGTATATAAGAGATATATATCAGATGTAAAACTAGATGGTGCTTTAAAATATAGTCACTATTCTTTTAGATTTGGGACATAAACCGATTTTGATAAAGTATTGGTATCCAATGTATTATACTCCAAAATAGAGGAGGTACCAATAGTTTCATGTTCCTTATCTGACCAAAATGTTATTACATTTAAATTAACTTTAAGTCCAAACAGTTTAATTTCTTGCCAAAGACTCCCAGCATATATAACTAAAATAAAAGGCTTTAACAAATGGTTATTAAAAGAGATAAATCAATTTAGAGAATTTCACAATAATGGTGAAGTCACTGATATCATACTATAGGACACGTTAAAAGCTTACTTATATGGTAAAGTAAAGAACTGATATATTTGTAAAAGAAAGGAATGCAATAAAGAACTGAATGCTCTCTAAACTGAAACTGATAAATTAAAATTAAACCTTAAGCCCAATGATAAAGCTGTAAGTACACAGTTGAAAAATCTAAATCAGAAATACCTAGAAATCTTTGATCATAAGATTTCCATTAATCTAGAAAAAAATCAAGTATAGTCGTATTCAATAAACCCCAAGAGCCTTCATAGACTAGCTATTAGATCAAAAATCATGAATAAAATAAACCATATCACGGAGATTGTTTATAAAGAAGAGAATAAGACTATTCAAGGTATGGATCTGAAAGATATATTAAAATGTTTTCGCAAATATTATGAAGAAATTAATAAAACAAATTCAAACCTGAGTAACAGCAACTTACTGGATAGTTTTTTTAAACAAAAACATACATAATAAACTATCAAAAGAACAGAAACGCAAGATTGATAAGTCTTTTTACTTTAAGGAATTAAAAGATCAATTTAAAAATCTTAAAACTAATAAAGCATCAAGTATGGATGGGGTCATTCCTGAGGTATCTAAACTTTTACATGATAATATCTGAAAACGTTTTATTAAATGGTTTTAAAGAAGTTAAGAGTACATCTAATATTCTCTTGTAATGGAAATATTCTCTTATTACACCCATTTTAAAATCAAATAAGGACCCTGCTCTATGTTCTTCTTATAGACCTATATCACTTTTAATGTAGGCTACAATATTTTTATGGCTGTATTAGCAAAAATATTAAAACAAATGCTCTTTATTTTGTAAATGAAGAACAGAGTGGGTTTATAGTTAATAGGAAAGTTCAATATAATACAATAAGATTCTTTCTTTGATTTATATGGCAAACAAAAATAAAAATGAGTTATCCATAATAAGCTTAGATAATAAGCTTAGATATGGATAAAGCTTTTGACTCTGTGAATTGGTCATACTTGTTCAGAGTACTAAATAAATATAACTTTTCCACTAATTTCATAAAGTTAATTAAAAAGCTTTATGATAACTCAATGTCTATTGTCAAAATAGGCTCCTTTATATCTAGCCCTTTGATATCTTAAAAGTTACCAAACAGGGATGCCCTTTATCTCTTTTTCTATTTGCTAGCTATATTTTATTTATTTTATTTAACATCTGTTTACCGGGAAAGTCCGACTGGGACACAGACCATTTTCAGCGGAGGTCCAGGGAGAAATGTTCCAGATGCATGTCTTCGCAGAGACTTCCCTTACTATGGAACAGGGTCCCGATCTACATAAGACAGAGCCCCTCACTATCCCTCTTCAAGAGGAACCTTGATGAGTGGATGGGTAACAGAAAGTTCACACTGGGGATCACACCAACAGCACTACTAGATAGGGGTCAAGGGTACTAGCTGCTAGTACAAGGGTCTAGGGAACTACTAAAGGGGCGGTGAATACCGCACAATGTGGCTGGGCTAATATATGCCTTCGGGCAGATAGCTCAGTACCAACCTATGAACCTATGAATATAAGATCTAACATAAATATTAAAGGTTTTAAAATAAATTAAAAATGTTCTTCTAAAATTCAAATTTTTGCTGATGACATTCTGCTCACTAGTGGTAATACTGAACTCTCGTTGGATCATATAGTTAGCTCTATTAACTATTATGAAAAGATTTCAGGTCTGAAATTAAATCACAATAAAACAAACAACTTGCTTATACAAAAAGGATAACCAATAAGTTAAATTGTCACAAAAAATTGGCTGGGACAATTTATAGTTAAAATACTTAAGAATTACTATTGAGATTAATAATAAAAAATCAATTTTAGTTAAATACCAAAACTTAATTAATATAATATTCAAATTAACAGACAATTTGACTAAATTATTTTTCACATTTGAGGATAGACTTGTGTTGATCAAAATAATCTTACCAAAAATCTTATTCTTTAGACAGTCATTAATTCTTCCCCTTTAAAAAAGGTTTTTAAAAAATAAACTCTATTTTACTAAAGTTTTTGTGGTATCCCAAAAAAGCAAGAATCTCCTTAGACTGGCACATCAAAAGTTGGGAGGAGGGAGGCATTGGTTTCTTCAATATTGACATATTCTAAATCTGTAAATATTAAAGTAATGCTCAAGTGGCTTGACTCTTCTTATGCTTCCTGTTGGAAATCAATACATGAAAATATACTAATAGCAGAAATCTATAATAGAAACCTATAGAAATTTGGACAGCAATACCTTTTTGGGTTTTAAAATACTATACATTACATGAAAAACATACGTTTACTCTCTACCCTTTCATAAATCATGTTCTATTAATACTCAAGACATTTATGAATTTGAATTATCTAATCAAAGATCTACTAATAATAATATTTCCAATAGCTTCACAAATGGCGCTTAATACCTTTTAATACAATGAAAAATGTTTGATTTAAAGAATAGTTATTTAATTTATTGGCATCAGTTGCTGAATGGGAATACAATACACTCAGCTGATTATCTGATTGCTAGATACAGACTGGAAAATAGTAGTTGGTTAGATATATAAACATGTAAGGTATATATTCAAGACAAAATTAAAATAGCATTAGACATACAAACTAAAACTATTCCAAAAATCCTAGACTTCTTTTCTAATATAAATAATCCATCTAAAGGTAAGTCACACTTGTCAATCATATATGAAATTATTAGAATTGAATTTGTTTCCCCTGATTTGTCATACAGGAATTACTTAACAAAAATAAAGAAGAATTTTCTGAGAAAAGTAAAAAAAAACTATCCTTAAAATCTGCAGGAAAATCAAAGTGTTCTCTACACTGGAAGATTTATACATGGAAATGTTTACACAGTTTTTTCTAACATCCCACAAAATTGCTGTTATACATAAAGCAGAAAAGATAAAATGCTGGAGATGCATTGAAGCCCTTGATGCAGACTAGGTTCATGTGATCATAGAATATAACATAATGTCATCTTTTTAGACTGATTTTAGAAGCTTTTGCCAAGTATTTTGGTCAGATAATTGTACTATTGCAGATTACTTGATTTTGCTCAATGCCCCAATCCCAAACTTTATTCCAGTATTGCAAATACCTCTTCTTTGGTCTGTCCTAGCTACTGCTAAGAAAGTTATAACTAAAAACTGGAAATGCAAAACTACTTTTACTAGTGATTTTATCTGTCTAGCCAAATCTGTTTATAAAAATGAATTAATCACCACAAAAATGATACCTAGAAATGTAACTCATCAATACATAGTCTGATGATCTATTAGAAAAGTACTAATGGTTTTGTGTATATAATTCTTGTTATGGACTTTTGTATAAAGTTTTGTTTTATTTCATTTCAAATTGTTGAATTGTTGTTTGAATATGTAAAATCAAATAAAAACTAAAAAAATAATAACAGGCTAGATTCAGCAGGTCTGAATCTAGTCTATTCTATCAAATTTGGCAGGTCTGAATCGAGTCTGTTCTATCTAGGTAGCAGTACACTGCAAATCAAGTACAGAGAATGAAGTAGTCATGAGCAGTAAAAACAGTGAAAAAAAAAACAGAAATACTGCAGCAATTCAATAAAATATAGTTCAAAAAGTGCAGAAGAATCACAAAATATACTTTTTTTCTTGTTTTTTTGCCTTGGATATCTTGGATCAAAGCAGAAACACTCTAGACCTTTGGCAAAGGATGCCAAACATAGAGCAGCTATGGTTAATTGAGCCGACTGGCTGATAAATTTATCTCTAACTTCACTGCCCCACTCTTCCACAGTACTCCCTGTGAAATCCCTTCTAGTATGTCTCCTTCAACTATCAAAAGGGAGTAGGTCCTGGCAGTGCTCACTAGGGCCAAAAACACTGCTTCAGTGAGCCCCAACAATTTTTTTTTATTTTTTATTTTACATTTGTTAACCAGGGGTGTCTGACTGAGCCAAAAAGGCCCTTTTTCAGCAGAGGCTGGGGAGAAAAGCTCCACATAGAAAAATTAAAGATGCATTTAGATATTTAGACATGATCAGTATACACACAAATTACAATAGACATGTTTTTACAGTGGTATGCAGCACATCAACAGTTACAGTGGAGAGAACAAACAAGAAAATATTAATTTAAAAATTAAGGTAATTAATAGATTTGTAGTGTACAGCTGAAATTTGGAACATAGGTAGAATACATGCATAGTACACAGGTACAGAGGGCTGCAGTGGTGCAGCAGTTAGCATTGCCACCTCACAGCAAGAGGTTCTCCTGTTTGATTCTCAGCTGGAGTGCCTTCTGTGAGGAGTCTGCATGTCCTCCCCACAGTCGAGTGACGTTAAAGACATGCAGGTAGGTGCGAGCATGAATGGGTGTGCCTTCCTTGAAGGTTGGGCGTCAGGCTGGCAACTCGGCACCGTAAAAATCCACTGCCAATTATTAGCGGACCGGAGTTCTGCTGTGGCGATCCCTAACTGGGAAATGCCAAAAGACATTACGTACACAGGTACAGTGCATACATTGTACATTAGCCAGTGTTTGTGAGTAAGAGTGAAAACTATTATCAAATACTCTAGGTTTAGTATATGTACCTTATCTGCTTTCACTAGACTGGGGAGCAATCATGGCACTGCCAACTTTGCTTGAGATGTTGCCTAATGAGGTTTTTAAAGGAGGCTTTGGATGATGTGTTTTGTATGCTGGTGGGGAGAGAGTTCCATTTTTTAGCCACTGAACTACTATATAGTGTGTCTACAAAGCTATTGTAACTGTTGGTGACTTCTAGTAGTAGTTTGCTTGATGATCTAAGAGGCCTTTTGGCTGAGTGATGTACTAGGTTTTTGAGGGCAGGACACTTACTGGGGAGGTAATAGATAGAATGACAGAGACACAGCTGATTGTAGGTTAGGAGGTTGGACAGTTCAAGCCAGCAGAGCTGTCTCAAAGCAGTACAGTGATGAGTTCTATATGAGCAATTTGCAGCAAAGTGGGCAACTCTGTTATAACAGGCAGTTTTGTTGAGATTAGTCAAAATGGGAGATGCATAGAGTAGGGTGGATAGAAGTATTCCTTGTTGCCTCCTAAAGAGCCTAAGGACCACTTGAGACACTGTTCAACTACAGTCTCAAAACAGGTTACATGCCAGGTGAATGGAAAGCTGCAACAGTCATCCCTTTTCATACGGGTGGACATTCAATTAAACTCAGGAACTACATACCTGTCAGACTGATAAGTCTAATATGCAAAGCCATGAAATGAATTATCATGAAAATAATCAACAAGGACATTGGCAACCTATAGACAAAGGACCCAACCCAGTTTGGTTTTGTTAAGGAAAGGTCTAGCCTACTACGCCTGATATACTTCTTTGAGAGGGTCACCAAGACTATGAATAAGGGGAAAATGGTGCATACCACCTACCTAGATCTGGCCAAGGTGTTTGATACATTACCCCATACAGGTATTATTGACAATTCTCAGAAATTGGCATAAATCCTTAAATAGTTTGACCCAAGAAATCAGGATCTGTAAGACCACCTCCAGTAAGAGACCGGTCACAGGCAGAGTACCCCAGGGCTCCATGTTGGGTCTGCTCCTGTTTGGCATCTACTTCTCAGAAGTCACGGCTAATTTTAAAAGCCTGTGGCTCACCAAGTTTGCAAATATCAGTAAGAAAAATCACAACAACTCTTTATTTAAACACTATACGTCTTGTCAGTTCTATAATAAATTTAAATTTGCTGTCCTTGAACAAATCAAACGTAACCCTTGAGGAGGTGACATGAAGGTATGCCTAGATAACAAAGAACTGAGGTGGCAACTTAGCCTGCAAGCAACAACTTTTCCTGGTATTAATGACCACACTTCTATTCAGCCCATATTGTTGATGAGATCAGATAAATTGTAGCATGTTAAGCAAGTTTTTAACATTTTGTCATCTATCTTTTTATTTATGAGTCACTATTTCTATCACATTATTTTTAACAAGCATTTGTACATATATATATATATTTTCTAGTTTGCAATAGATGTGTAGTATGCCTTTAAAATAATTGTTTTTTAATCAATTCACTTAAGTGCTGTGACAAGCATATATAAAGGGTTGATTGGTGTTTTGTGTTATTCTGACGAAGTCCTGCTTGTGCAAGAACAAAAGTGTTCAATAAAATGTTATTGGTTTTATTTTTTTGAGGTGGATCCTTTGATCCCTGACTCCCAGCATTACTTTTTTTATTTATTACACATAATAAACTAGCCCAACTCATTTCATAGCTCTGCACATCCCCTATACAAGGTTAGATACAATCATTAGGTAAAAGTAGATCATTCTTTAGCCATTATGCAGACTATGAGCATAATCCAGGGTTACCACATGCAGGAAAGAGGATAAACTGCAAAGAAATAACTAGATGCATCACAATGAAGTAAAAAAGCATGCATGACACTAAACATTAACAAATTACATTCCATCCATATGAATTTGGTTGAAACCTACTTAACAACTTGTTCTAAAACATCTTAACATTAAAAGGTGAACTATCTAAATTCATATGCACAGTGTACTTATACATGAAACAATTAATTTGTAAGAATATATGAGTGTGAGAGAAACTGTTCCAGTCCAGGGCACATACTAAAGCTAAAACAGAGTGCTAGAAATAATAGTGGGATAGGTTGTAACAGGAAACTTCAGCATCATTACTACACTGTTTTCCAAATTAATTCTTAGCCTTGATTTTAAAGCAATGTGAGTAATTTTTATTTTGTAGACCCAGGGCTGTTGAATTCCAAAGCCCTGAAACTAAACATCAGAAGGTCCTGTCATGCAGTCTAGTTCTGGCTATTGAAATGGCCAGAAATAGCCGAACCACAGATTTTTCTGAATACTTGAAATATGTCAATAGATGATTTCAAAGATAATGTGAAATAATAAAGGACAGCAGGAGTCCTGTATTTGTAACGTAGGAGTTACAGTGCTAAGGACAGGTTGCCTTCATTCGATGGCAAAAGTCAAGCTCACCAAAGAAGCTGTGATGACATTCTGAATTCTATAACAAAGATATAGGAGACAAGCTCAAAAATCTTTTGAATTATCTGAAGGGCTTTTGCTATGGATGGCCTAATAAAGTTGAAAGTAGGACCATGTACTCCTGCTATGACATTAAAATCCTCTTTCATAAGTTTTTTCCTTACTTGAGGGCCAAATTTTCTTCTCTATTATAGCCAACTCCAAACAGCAGATATGGGGGGTCCAAATGGAGAGATGAAAAGTCAGCAATCAAAGGAGAGTAGTAGTGCTGAAATTGAATTCATCCTCAAGTCTTGGTGAGTACCTTCAAGAAGTGGGCCTGTTTTCACAAAATCTTACCAAGGTGACACTGATATATAGACTGAATTTATTAACATATATCATGGACAGAAGTAGGTCAAAAACTAAAAAAGACAGCTGGGTGCACAAGACCCAGAATAAAAAAAAGTGCTCAGTCCCGGTAGGCACACTGGTGCCAAGACTGGAAAAGATGACAGTGTAGAATCCTCAAACTGCGGAAACATTCCCACAATGGGGCCAGGTCAGGCCCAGGGGGAGGATGCCCCCCCCCCATTATAGAAGGAAGTAGCAGGCCACAAAAATCACAAAAACTGATAAGCCAAAGAAGAGCCATAAAGATGATAAAGTGGACTACTGAGGATAAGAAAGAAATTATATATTGCTACTATTATGCAAAAGCCCAGAATTTCCAGACACAAGATATACAAAACAATTAAGAAAGAAATTAGAGGAAAGAAAAATATTTCTACAAGAAATACTGTCAGAAGCTTCAATTGAAAATTTGTGTTCATTAATACAACACATTTGTGATAAACAGCATATAGATCAAGAAACCTCGATCTGTTTGGAAAAAGAAGCATCTGAGGAAGTGCAAAAATATAAACGACAAAACCAAGATATATTTGAAAATTATAAAAAAGAAATATGGACATGGGAAAGAGAGAGATTTGATATGGTGCAATATTTATACAAAGGAGAAAGCCAAATTAATCAATGTAAAGAAGGCAGCCCCAAAGATATTTGAAGAGAAATATAGGCAAAGGTATCTGGATATGGAAAATTTCACAATAAAAAAAAAATAATATCATAAAGATGGAATGTAGAAAAAAGACCAGTAAAGGAGAAGTTAAAAAAATAGAAGCTGAAGTTATGGAGTGTGTGAAGTGAAGGATTTGATGTAGAAGATCTAACAGAGGTTACATCATAGCAGGATGGAGTGAGACCCCAAAGCAGGGAGAAACAGGAAGATCAGGAAACATCTGAAAAAGAAATATGGACATTGAAAAGAAAAAGAGATTTAATATGGTGTAATAGTTATGCAAAGGAGAAAGCAAAACTAACAAATACTAAAAGAGCAGCACCAAAGATATTTGAAGAGAATTACAGGCAAAGGAATCCGCACATGGAAAACTTTACAATACAAAAAATAAGAAGACAAACAGGAAAAGTAGAAAAGGAGATTAGAAATGGAGAAGTTAAAGAAATAGAAACTGAGGATATGGAGTACCTGCAAAGTGAAGGATTTATGTAGAAAATCTAATTCAGAAAGCAGCACAACAGGATAGAGTAATGGATATCCAAATTAAGGGAAAACCAGTGGAACAGGAAGCAATTGGTCAAGTGCCATATGAAGATAATTTGCAGCCTTCCATAGGAATCCAGTGTAAATGTTCACTTGAAGCTAGACAGCAAGGGAAGGAACAGGAAACTGGGCAAACGCTGATGCAGTCAGTGCTGAGGAGTGATAGACCAGTGAGTTCCCATATGATACAGCAACAGACGGCACAGGTTGAAATTGATGAGAATGTGTCACAGGAAGATGCTACAGAACCTTCTATAGAATGCCTGCAGGAATTGGAAAACAAAGAATGTACCCTCAGTTTGGAAGAAAATGAGCTAAGAGAAGTACTGCTTGATTTAATAGACATGAACAGATATATCAAGATCAATGAAAGAAATAGACTGCAGAAGGTTAATAAAACCCAAAAAGTCAGAAGGCTGATAAAACAAATGAACGCAGTAATTAGGTCTGTTCATAGAGATCCATTTGATATAACGGAAGTAAACAGGATATATTACTGACCAGCTAAGTTAATAACTGATAAAGTTCGACCACAAGAACACAGAGCACAGGGTAGTGAAGGAAAGGAAGGGGAGAAATTGAATACCATCATGGAAATATTGAAAAGAGAAAACTATAAAGCAATTAAGATAAGAAGTGTCAATGTTATAAGACTATAGAAGAGGGAATAGATCAAGAAAAATACTAAGAAAGCTAGATGAGAATAAAGCGATCCGCAATATTAGAAAAGACCAGGATCTATCATGCACTATCGCAAATAAATTAAAATTTCAGCACAGGCGGAAAAACTTAGAAGATACAAAGACAAATATAAAGGAAAAGTGCAAAATAAGCAATTTATTGATGACCCAAAAAGGTTTTATAGAGAACTGGGAAATAAGGTAAAAGGAGTTGAAAGACCTCCAAAAAAAGAAGAAATATGTATATTTTGGAGAACTATCTATGAAGATCCTGTAGAACATAACAAAAATGCTAAATGGATAGAAGAAGTAAAAGAAAGAATAAGAAGTTTAAAGGTACAGGATATGAAATGGGATGAAGTAACACCTAGAGAGATCGAAACAAAGTTAAGAAAAGCCTCTAATTGGAAAACCCCAGGCCCAGATGCAGTACTTAATTTCTGGTTAAAAGTATTAACATCTTTGCATGAAGACTTAGCCATGAGTAAGAACTATTTATATGTGCACCCAGAACAAACACGAACCTGACTAACAACAGGAAAAACAATGCTCCTACTTAAAAATGAACCTGCAAGCTACCCTAAAAATTGTAGACCAATAACTTGCCTTCCAACGACGTATAAACTATACATGGGAATTGATGCTTACAGAGTTTATATTCATTTAGAAGAAAACTCAATTATGGCAGTAGAACAAAAGGGCAATAAAAGAAAGTCATATGGAACAAAGGATCATTTGTTGTTAAATAATGTCATAGTGGAGAACTGTAAAAAGGGGAAGAATCTAAGTATGGCAAGGACTGACTACAAAAAAGCATTTGATAGTATCCCTCATTCATGGATAAAAGAGTGCTTAAAAATGTATACGATACACCCCACACTGATCAATTACATTACAGTGACCATGAAACAGTGGCAGGCCACTTTGCAATTAAGCCATGATAAGGAACAAATTGTTATCCCAGGGATAAAAATTCAAAGGGGGATATTCCAGGGTGAGTCTCTGTCACCGTTACTATTCTGCCTTGCCCTTAATCCATTACACTGTTTACTCAACAGTTTCGGCTATGGCTATAATATGGCTCCTAGGAAACAACAAAGTATAAAGACTTCTCATCTTCTCTTTGTCAATGGTTTAAAACTGTATAGCTCATCAGATGAGGAACTGAAAGCACAACTGCAAGTTGTCAAAACTTTTTCAGATGATATAACAATGTAATTTGGTCTTGATAAATGTGCAAAACAACCTTTAAAGCAGGAAAACTGCCACGCCAGGAAAACATCAGTTTGGAACAAGAATGTGATAAAAAATGAATTTGTGCAAGAAGGAGTATATAAATATTTGGCAAATGATGAAGGATCAACAATGAAACACAAACAAATGTGAATAAAGCTAAGGAATACTTCAGAAGACTTAAATTAGTCCTGAATACACCACTGACATCTAGGAACAAAATCCAAGCTATAAACCAGTTTGCTCTTCCTGTCCTAACTTAACAGTTTTGGAGTGACTGACTGGCCCCAAAATCTGTTGGACAGATTAGATAGGAAAACAAGAAGGATGCTTCATGCTCACCAAATGATTTATAAAAATCAGTGCATACCAAGATTATATACTCCGCATTCTGAAGGAGGGATGGGCCTCCTTGAAACTGATTATATGTATAGATCTGCAGTCATGGGACTCCATACATATCTGCTGAGCTCACAAGACATAAACGTAGTGAAAGTTTTGAAACGTGAGGAGAATAAATCTAAGATGACTTCTCTGCTTAATCTAGCAGAAGCTTATCGGCATCAAGCAGGAATGGAAATCAAACCAGAAGTAGATAAAAATCAGGCAGCAGCAAATGCAAACACAGAGGTTCCAAACACGGCAAATATGATCTTTGCTTTGTTATGTTGATTCTTTTATTCTAAAAAATACAAACAGGTAAGCGCTTTCATGGATAACAAATTCCACTTCATCAGACCATGTTAAACACAATGTAACAGATGACTATTTAAATGGTACAGCAGCCAATCAAGTACAAGTCTAAAAAAAGGGAAGGTCAGTATATTTAAATCACATACTGTAGTGCAAAACAGACTTACTTTGTGCTGACAATTGAAAGCAGCTCACATCCACAGTGTTAAACACTATCAAACTATTGCAACCTTAAAAACACAATGCATATACATACATAAAAACAGATTATTATACAAATAAGTAGCAGCATTTATAAAAGCAGCAACTAATAATAAAATGTCAAAAAAATCCTGCTGATTCCTTACTATATCAGCATGGACAATAATGAAAAACAATGCAGTTGATCTATCGAAGGTCTAAAGGCAGAAATAGTTGAACTAATATGGCTATTATATGGTACTAATAAAAAAGTACGGTTGTGTACACTTACCATAAATGTAGATGTTCGAGTGTATTCACTGTTACAGTCATTACATTTGGGTAATCTGCTGGCAGGGTGCCCTCAGTCGGCCTGAATTCCAAAGTCTTGGGTCCTGCGTCGGTTGCTGTCTCCTCTTCCATGACATCAGGTCTATAAAACAAGCAGCCAACACCATTTACTTTAGTTTTTCTTGTCCCAGATGTCAGGTGCCCTCAAAAAGGTAGCAAATATATATATATATATATATATATATATAAACTATATATATATTCTCACAAGGGATTATTGGCTAGGCTTAAAATGGCTCGCAAGAGCAGTTAGCCTAGTACTAACCTATGAACCTATGAACCTAAATATACATACATCAATACAAACTTTACCTTCATCTACAAGCAAATGCACCACATAGGTTGTAGAAGATAGAGAAGGAAAGATAAACTCCAGAATGAAAGGGGGATGGTGAGCGGATAACCAGGACTGCAACAGTGAATGCACTCGAACATCTACATTTATGGTAAGTGTACACAACTGTACTATGTTCTTCATGTTTCACTGTTGCAGTCATTACATTTGGGTAGAATCCCAAAGCTATGGATGGGAGGCTGGAGCTAAACAGCATTAGGGGCGGCTATAATGCCCTGCAGAACTGCAGTGGCAAAGCCTGTCCTGGACTTAGAGTAGACAGGCAAATTATAATGCTTAGTCAAGGTGTGAACAGAACTCCAAGTAGCAGCCTGTATAATGTCTTTGGTTGGTACTCCTCTGAGAAAGGCTGCTGATGTAGCTGCAGCTCTGGTGGAATGAGACCTAATGCCCTTGGGCACAGGTTTGCCATGGTGTAAGTAGCAGAAACGAATGCAGTGGCTTATCCACTTTGAAATAGTCTGCTTTGAAATAGCCTTTCCTTCTGATCCTGCAGCATATGTCACTAGTAATTGCTCAGTTTTTCTTAGAGCTTTAGTCCTGCTCAAGTAGAATCTTAGCTGTCTGTATATGTCCAAGGAATGCAGAATTCTCTCCCCCTTGTTCTGCGGATTTGGATAAAAGGTTGGTAGATGAATAGTTTGGTTAAGAGCCACACTGGAAAACACCTTAGGCATAATTGAAGGATTGATCCTCAGAGACACCCTGTCTGGGTAAAATATGATAAAAGGCTCCACAGCCATGAAGGCCTGTAGCTCTGAGACTCTTCTTGTTGAAATAATTGCTAGGAGCAGAGCTGTTTTCCATGATAAGAACTTTATATCTGCAGTAGCAGCTGGTTCAAATGGAGGCAGGGTGAGCTTTTCCAACACATAATTGAGGTCCCATGCAGGTATTGGTGATCTTCTGGGAGGCCTTAAATTTTTTGGCTCCTCTAAGATACTGCTTTAGTAAAGGATGAGAAAAGATTGGTGGCTCTGTATTGTAATGAGCTGAAATGGCAGAGGCGTGGATTTTTATTGATGGGAAAGATAGGCCTTTGTCAAGCATCTCAGTCAAGTATTGTATTATCTGAGGAATATTTGGTTCTGCTGTATCAGTTCCTTGTGCTTGATTCCAAGCACAGAATCTCTTCCATTTATCAGCTTAAGATTTTCTAGTACTAGGCCTTCTGGCTTCCGAAATGACATCCATCACAGCTTTATTGATTGGTGTTGTTTGCATAACTACATGATCAGCCATGCTGCCAGGTTCAGTGTTTGGAGCTGATTGTGCATGATCTGATTGTTTTGCTGGGACAGTAATTGAGGTCTTTGAGGTAAGGTCCAAGCTGGGTATTGAGACAAGTTCCTTAGGATTGGGTACGAGTATTGGCGGGCCCAGTCCGGGGCAATTAGTATCATCTTTGGTTTCTCTTGTCTGACTTTTAGTAGGACCTTGGGAAGAAGCGGCAGAGAAGGAAAGGCATAAACTGATAGGTTTTTCCAACTGAAAGATAGGGCGTCCACTTTCCATGCTTGTCTGTGATAAGTCCTTGTGCAGAATCTTTTCAACTGATAATTTTGAGGAGAAGCAAATAGATCTATGCCAGGGCTCCCCCATTTCTTTGTTATCATGTTGAAGTCTTGTGGATCTAGTTTCCACTCATGAGGGTCCATAAGGTTTCTGCTTAAATCATCTGCCAGAGTATTTTATTTTCCTGGCAGGAATTGAGTTTGAAGATGTACTTGGTAAGTCAAAGCTGTGTCCCACAGTGCCATGGCTAATCTGCAAAGGGGGTATGAGTGCGTGCCCCCCTGCTTGTTTATATACCACATAACCGTGGTGTTGTCCGTCTTTATCAGTAGCTGTCCTGGATGAAGTAAGTCCTTGAAGGCTGTCAGGGCATTTTGAACAGCTAACATCTCTTTTTTGGTTGATATGCAGATGCCTTTGTTTTGGGGTCCATATGCCCTGAATGCATCTTCCCGCCAGGTGGGCCCCCCCATGCATAATCTGATGCATCTGTTGTTAAGGTATGGCTGGCAGGGGGTAGAGTGAAAGCCCGTCCCATGTTTTGGTGACATGCCTTTGCCCACCATAGAAACTCCTGTTGTAGGCAGGGAATGAGAGAAATCATTGTTTCCAGACTGTGACAATGTTGACTCCATAAACTTTTTAGGTACCATTGAAGTTTCCTCATATGCAGTCTTGCATATGGAATCAGTAGGATGCAGAATGCCATGAACCCCTAAAGCCTGCAGAGTTTGTCTTGCAGATAACTGGGTTTTTGTTGCCATCAGTTTGAAGTAAGTACTCAGTTGCCTTTGTTTGTCTGGCATGAGGAATACCATCTGGGCAGTTGTATTCAAGCTTGCACCCAGGAATGTTATCTTTTGAGAGGGTACCAGTTGTGATTTCTTTTCTTTTATTGAGTACCCTAGGCATGTTAGAAGCCTTTTCACAAATGCCAGGTGCTGAAGAAGAATGTCCTTGTTCTCTGCTTGAATGAGACAGTCGTCCAAGTAAGGGTATATTTGTATACTCTTTGTCTGCAAAAAGCAATTACTGGTGCCAGGCACTTTGTAAAGACCCTAGGAGCAGTAGATAAGCCAAAGGGCAGTGCAGAGAATTGGTAATGCATTAAGCCAGCCTTGAAATGGAGGTATCTTCTGCATGATTCCCTTATTGGGACATGCAGGTATGCCTCTTTTAGGTCTAATGTCACCAGCCAAGCATTCTTGCCCAGCATGGGCAGAAACTGCTGCAAAGTCAGCATTTTGAATTTTGGAATGTCCAGGAATGTGTTCAAAATTGATAAATCCAGTATTGGCCGCCAGGCCTTGTCCTTTCTGGGTACCAGGAACAGTCTTGAGTAAAAACCGTGTCCTTTTTCCTGTTCTGGTACTGGCTGAATAGCCCCCATATCCATGAGGGGAGTAACCTGTTTCTGTGCCTCTGCCCATAGATTTTTTGGCAGATCCAGCCAACTGTTTGCCATTCCCAGAGTATGGAAATGGAATCTGTATCCCTGTGATACTATGTTCAGTACCCACTTTTCCTGGGTTATTAACTGCCAATTTTGAGCAAAAAGTGCTAATTTTCCCCCTAAGGGTGCTGCCAAAAGGTAAGTGCTTAGTGAAGGCAGAGGGAAGTCATTGGGACTGTTTTCTGTAGGGTTGCGCTTTATCTCCTCCAGATTTGGAGGAAGAAGCACACCATTGCTTTGACCTGTAAGAATCTTGTGCCTGGTATCTAGAACCTTTAGGGCATCTGGATTTGCCCCTTTGAGCTCTGTCGGTCACAGGAAAGGACCAATTTTTTGTAGGCCAGTGTCTACTGAATCTTGGTGGCTGCGCTAGTAAGAAGTCTTTTACAGTTTGCATAGACTTAGCTTTGTCTTCCATTTTCTTTAAAACCTCTTCTGCTTTAATACCAAACAGAGTATCATGCTGTAAAGGTGCATCCAGTAATTTAGCTTTAACATGATCAGCCAAATTTTGCTCTTTTAGCCAGGCATGCCTCCTAATCACAGATCCAGTAACTGTGGCCCTGCAGAAAGCCTTTAAGGAATCAAAACCACATTGCAAAGTATGCTTTCCAACTTGTTCAGCTGCATGCAATAATTCCTGCAATTCTTTATTTTCTGCACATTCAGAAATCAACATCATTTTCTGTTTCAGCAATCCCATAACATGTTGTTGATACTTGAGCACATGAAACTGGCAGTTTAAGGCCCTAATTGTCAAGGTTGCAAATGTATAAACCTTCTTTCCCCATTTATCCAGTGCCCTTGAATTTCTGTCAGAGGGGGTAGGATTTTTTGCTGTTGAGGCCTTAACTCCCTTTGGACCCTGTGAAATACTTTCAGGGTCAGCAGCAGGGTTTCTAAATAAAAATTAGTGTCAGTCAGGGACCCTGTAATATCTGTCAGGCTTGCTGTGAGCCGGAGGTAAGGAGTTAGGAGTCAAGCTTGACTCCGAAAACACATCATCCACAATGTCTAAAACAGGGGGTATGGCTAAAGGCCTGTGCTGAGGAAGAAGAAGGAAATCCCTGAGCCTCTTTTTTGATTCTGAGAAATCTTGACTCTCCCAGTGAAAATGCTCCCTCAAAGTATGCAAGGTTTCTCCAAATGAAAAATCCTCAGGAGGTAATGCAGATGGGATAGATTCCTCTGCATCAGAATCTTCATAGGGAGGTATAGATAATTCCTGATCAGAAGAGAAATCAGAAGAAATAGAAACCTGATCTGAAGATTCATCATCAGTATCTTGCCTAGGCCTCTTATCAGGAGGGGGTTGGGAACCCCTGATCAAGGTAATAAGGTCTTCAGCCATTTTGATCATCTGTTTTTTAGGCATAGCGGCCTGTGCACGTGGCTCATGCATCAGTTTTTTAGCTTTAGAAGTTGCTTTTGTCTTTGGTTTTGCAGCTGTCGTCGGTTTTATATAAAAATGTTGAGGCCTGAATACACCCTCAAAAGCCGTTGCCTGCTCAGTGGCTCCGGACCCATCCGAGGGAGAGACATCCATGGGTACAATACTTTGAGTATCTTGCAGCATGCTGGACTCCACATGGGTCTCGGTAGGGGCCTGCGACTCGAATGTAATGGGTATCAGGGGCTGCGAAAGTGCCTCACTGAGTACCGGCGAACCGGTGACTGGCTTATGAGAAGCTTCGTCATCAGTTTTGGGCCTCGACGGTCTGTCTCTGTCCTTTTCTTTGCCTTTTTTGTGTACTCCGGTAGTCGGATTGCTATCTGATGACATTTCAGAGTAGTTGAATCTGTTTCCAAAATATTTTGAGGCAAAAATATACCAACGCTTAATAGTGCGTTGGTTAAATCTAGCACAAAACCAACAGCCAGGCACGTTGTGATCAGGGCCTAGGCAAGGAATACAGTATAAATAGAAATCCTTATGAGGTATTTGCTTCCCACAAGTAATACAATTATTAACTTTTTCTGACATCGGTATGGAGCAAGAAAAAAGTTTCCCCAATGGGGTACTTAGCTTTAGTGAAGACTTCGGTTCTAAAACTCGAACTCGAAAATTTCAGGAGTCGGCCGACCGGCACTTGTGAACTGCTTCTGCTTCAGGCACCACGCGGCAAGAAAGACTAAAGAAAATGGCGTTGGCTGCTTGTTTTATACCCCTGATGACCTGACGTCATGGAAGAGGAGACAGCAACTGACGCAGGACACAAGACTTTGGAATTCAGGCTGACTGAGGGCAACCTGCCAGCAGATTACCCAAATGTAATGACTGCAACAGTGAAACACGAAGAATATCTGCCTAATACTAAATGTATAGTTAACAAAATAAGGATAGAATGATGTGTAAACTGTGTGACATGCATATGCTACCAAATGCATAATTGGGAGATATAAACACAGCTATGGAACATCATGATAAAAAATTTATGTTATCATATTAACAGCAAGGGCTAACGATGTTTCAGAACTCTTGCTTTAAGGAAAGGTTTTATTGATACCTTGCTGTTCAAACCCGGGGGTTTGTCAGCTTGTAGCTGAATGATCCATTTCTGTTCTATGGATTCAGTCTTGTTTGACAGATCACCACCTCGAATATTAGCATGCACTAACTCTAAAGCAAAGAACTTGAACTTATGACTGGGGCCTGTCTCATTAACATGCATAGCTAGAGCACTAGATACTTTCACATTTCTAATGTCTCTCAAATGTTCCAGGATCCTGTCCTTGAAAGCCCTGTTTGTCTTACCTACATAGTAGGAAAAACAAGTGATTCAGAAACAGAAGTATATCAGATTCTTGGTCTGACAATCCGCATGGAAACTAGTGTCAATATTGAAACCAAGTTGGGGGTGAAGAAAATGACCCCCAGTGTGTATGCATATACAAGCCATACACCTTCTACAGGTGTAGGTACCCTTTCTGTCAGATTGGGCATAGCTAGGAGGATTCAATGGTCTATAACAGAGTTGATTTTTGAGAGATTTGTTGTTCCTAAATGTAAAATCAGGCTTATTTCCAATCACTCCTTGTAGTTCAGGTATATTTAGAAGAATATCCCAGTTGGTACTAATAGTATCACATACCATGCTGATGTTACTAGCAAAGGTCAAAGGCATCCTAAGCTTATTACCAACATTCATAGGGGTACGACTCTGATCAATAATTTGTTCAGGAGTCTGTGCAGAGGTAGAGCTATGATTAATACTAAAATATGGTTTACATCTGCCTTCCCTCTCATTCCAGGCTTCAAGTATTTCTGTTTCACTGACTTCTCTCCTGTATCCTCTGTTTATAAATTCTTCCTTGAGTAGGATGAGTGCCTTCTCTAACTGTGCATCCTCATTATATAGACACATGATACGGAAAATATGCCCCCGAAGCACATTTAGTTTGGTATGATTAGGATGCATGCTATTATTGTGTAGAATGTTATTTCTTCTGACACTTTTCCTGTAAACGCTCGTGGACATAGAATATAGAGCATTCCTACTGATCTGTACATCTAAAAACTCTACAAGAGTAGAGGAATATTTATAGGTACATTTCAAAAAAGTGTTCATTCCATTTATATACTGAAAGAACTCCAACAAGGATTCTTCAGGGCCCTGCCACAACAAAAAAATATTGTCCACAAAGCGCGTATACCATCTAATCAATGTGCCAAACCTGTTATTGGATAAAATGTACTGATTTTCCCAATTGACCAACGTTAGGTTGGTGTAGCTATTTGCACAAGCTGTGCCCATAGCCACGCCAACTTTTTGCAAATAAAAAACATCATTGAAAACAAAAGCATTGTACTCCAAGATAATTTCTAAGAGGGTACAGAGAAGATGAACTTTGTCAGTAGATGTATTATGTGTAAGTAGTACATGTCTAACATTCTCTATCCCCCAATCATTCGGTATGATGGTAAAAAGAGAGGCAATATCTAAGGTAACAAAGAAGCACGGTCCTGCAATAACATCAACATAATTACTAAGCTGAGTCAAAAAAATCTTTTGTATCTCTTAATACGGTCTTTCATCTCTCTAAAACCACATGTAAATTCTTTTCTACAAAAATAGACAAAGGTTCGGTAATCCAGCCTCTACTGGATACTATAGGTCTCATTGGTTGTTTTGATAGACTTTTATGTATTTTTGGGAGGCCATATAATATGGGAATAGTGGGATTTTCTACCTTAAAATAGTCAAACAATGGTTCTGAAATTAAACCAGTCAATAACAGGTCAAAGATCAAAAATTCCACTTTTTCAATGATTCCTTTCAGTACCACTGCTGACAAAGAAATATATGTGACAGTTTCTCCCAATAATCCCATCATAGCAGATAGATACATATCTTTATCCAACACAACTATGCCTCCCCCTGGTCTTAACTCAATGCTCTTCATATTTTTTAACTCAAATAGGGCCAGCCTTTCAAGATATGTCATATTGAAAAAACAATCATTCTGTTTACCAGTAAATTTCTGTCTTAACTGCTTTTAACATAAGTCTATAAACAACTCTACAGTGGGATTAGTGGAAGGTACAAACGTGCTTGGTTTTTTAAAAATATTTTCATTCCCTGTATTGTTTTTAAATATAGTTTTAAGGGTAAGAGGTCTACCAAACATCTTAAGATCACATAAAACATCAGTCAAGACAGCTCTTTGGGCTGGAACAAAAGTTAGTCCTTTGTTTAAAACAGAGATCTGTGTTCTAGTCAGCTTAGCAGATGAAATATAAATCACAAGACCTGCTTCATTCTCTTTTCGTTTCTCGATACATCTTCTTCGCTCTGGAGGTGCCGAATCCTGGGATTCATGTACCAGTTCCTGGATCTGCCTCGTATCGGTAGCGGATCCTTCAATAAAAAAGGTGCTTCAGCTGTGTTAGATACAGCTGAAACTCTCATATTCCTCAAAGAATTGTTCTGAGGTGTAAGTTCCTGTTTCTGTCTAACAGGAGCTTCATTGCTTGTAGGGGCAGCTACAATAGTATCTGTATTATTCACTACATTAATTGTAGTACTATTAGTACTCGGTTCAGACAACAAACTTGATACACTCCCTGTGGCAATGGGACTGTGAGATGGCTGTTGTGAGTGTGCAGGTCCTGAGACAAATGAGCAGCAACTGAATGTGCCAAAAAAACGAAAGAAAGAATATAAGGTGAAGGATCAGATGAGAAGGCAAAAATGCAGAAAAAGCACAAATATAATTGCAGGTATAGAAAACTTCTGGAAGAACCTCATGTTGATCAGGAATTAAAAAAGGAATGGTTAAGGAGAGGTGAATTCAAACCAAGAGATGAAAGGTTAATATTGGTGGCCCAAGATAGTGGGCTGCATACATGTTGGTTTATAAAGTCCATTGAACATGTGGAAGAAACAGACAAATGTAGGTTTTGTAAAACCGAATTGAAAACAGTTGCACGCCTCGTTACTGGTTGCGACATACTAATGGCAGAAGGACTGTATACAGAAAGGCATAATAATGTGGCGAGACTGTTGCAATGGGGATTGTGCAAATGTTATGGTATTGAGGTGGCTGAAAAACGCTGGAAACATGATCCATAAAGCATTATAGAAAATGAAGAAGTCTACATCACATGGGATCACCCATTACCAACAGTTCAACAAATAGATGCTAGAAAACCGGATATATAGTGGTCCAAGAAAAGAAGATAAGAGTGGCATTGATCATTGAAATTGCCACACCCAGTGACTACAGTGTCTGTCATACAGAGAGACGCAAAGTCAGAAAATATCAGGATCTGCAGGCAGAGATGAGAGCGATGTGGAAGAAATATACCCAGACAGTTCCAATAGTAGTATGAGGAATGGGTCTAATAAAAATAATTTACAATCATATTTAGATATGTTACCAATACATGTAACTCCATACGAACTGCAGAAGGAGTAATTGCTGGGCACATTGCAGGTGCTGCGAAGAGCACTACTGGCTGACATCAAAGACTGAAACAATGCTAATTTCATGAACTTCAATCATACTTTGACTTAGGAATGGGGTCCATTCCCATCATGGTATTAGAAACCCAAAAGACTTGGAGAAATTAAAAAAAAACAGATATGGAAAATGGAATGATGATAAAATTAGCAAGCAAAGGGGAGTGGTATTGCTGGAATTTAATTAATCCTCAAATCTTGGTGAGTACCTTCATGAGGTAGACACTGTTTTTACAAAATCTCACCAAGACGACATCAATATATAGACTGTATTTTATACAAACATATATCATGGACAGGAGTAATTTAAAAAATAAAAAAGACAGCTGGATGTACAAGTCCTAGGATAAAAAAGTGCCCAGTCCAGGTATGCGCACTGGTGGCAGAAGTGGGGAAAAAATGACAGTGTAGAATCCTCAAGACACAGAAACATTCCTGCAATGGGGTTAGGCCAGACTCGGGGTAGGGGGGTTTAATAGTCCACAAAAATTGACATGACAAAAAAGATCCATAAGGATGACAAGAGTGCACTATTGAATATAAGAAAGAAAGAAATTTTGTATTGTTACTATTATGCAAGGGACACAGAATCTCCACACAGAAAATATTAAAAAGGTTAAGAGAGAAATTAGATGATATCAAAATACTTGCACAAGAAAAACTGTCAAAAGCTTCAAATGTAAATTTGTGTTCATTATTACAACAGATCCGTAAAAACATTATATAGACCAAGAAACTTTGGGCTGTTTTGAGAAAGAAGCAACTGAGGAAGTGTGAAACTATAAAGAGCAAAACCTAGAGATTTTTGAAAGGTATAAAAAGAGACATAGACATGGGAAAGAAAGAAAGGGTAAGCTGATATGATGCAATATTTATGCAAAGAAGAAAGCTAAACTATTCAATACAAAAAAGCAACTCCAAAGATATTTGAAGAGAAATGCAGGCAAAGGCAACCAGATATGGAAAATTTTACAATATAAAAAATAAGATCACAAAGGGGGGAACGCAGAACAGAAGATTAGTAAAGTAGAAGTTAAACAAATAGAAGTTGAAGTTAGAGAATATCTGCGAAGTAAAAGATCTAGTGTTGATAGTCTAACACAGGGTATGTCACAGCATGATGGAACAATGAGTCTACAAAGTAAGGAGAAAGAGCTGGAGTGGGAGACATCCGAAAAACAAATATGAATATGGGAAAGAAAAAGAAATTTAATATGGTGCAATATTAATGCAAAGGAGAAAGCAAAACTGATCAATACTAAAAAGCAGAACCAAAGATATTTGAAGATAAATATAGGCAAAGGTATCTAGATATGGAAAATTTCACAATATAAAAAATGAAAAAACAAAGGGGGAAATTGAAAAGAGGATTAGTAATGGAGAAGTTAAAGAAGTAGAAACTGAAGTTATGGATTACCTGCAAAGTGAAGGATTTAGTGTAGAAAATCCAACTTTGGTAATGTCACAGCATGATGGAACAATGCATCCCCAAACTAAAGAAAAACAGGTGGAATGGGACTTATCTGAGAACTTTCCACATGAAAATACTTTGCAGCCTTCATCAGGAGACCAGTACAAATTTTCAGATGGTGTTACACAGCCAGGGAAGGAAAAAGAAACAGTGGCAACTCTGATGCAATGTAGAGTGATAGACCAGTGGGTTCCCATATGAAAGTGCAATGGATGATGCAGCTGAAGAGAATATGTCACTGGAAAATATTCTAGGACTTTCTGTAGAATGCCCACAGGAAATGGAAAACAAAGAATGTGCCCTGAGTGTAGAAGAAAATGATCTAATTGAAGAGTTGTTTGATTTATTAAAGATGGATAGACATATTAAGACTGATGAAAGAAATAGAATACAGAAAGTCAATAAGATCCAAAATGTTAGAAGTCTTATAAAATAAATGAACACAGTAATCAAGGCTATTAACAGAAATTCATGTGATATAATAGAAGTAAATAGGATATATTACTGTGCAGATAAATTAATAGCAGTCTTACTTCAAAAACACAGGGCAATAAGGGAAAGGAAGGGAAGAAATCAAATGCCATTATGGAAGTAATGAATAGAGAAAACTATAAAACAATGAAGACAAGAAGTGTCACTGTTAGAGGGAACAGATCAAAAAATATCTAGAAAGACATGATAAAAGCTATACGTAGTATCAGAGCAGACCATTCATTTTGGTTGATTCATAATATTTATAAGGACATTGATTATCATCAGTAATCTAGCTGGGATGATAACCACCTGACTGTATATGCTGAAGAGAGCAGTGCACATCAGTTATAAACACTAAAGAAGCTAAAATAAATCCACAAGAAATACAACAAATTCCTTAAATACACATTGAATTAAGAAGACATCTGGCAATTTCTCCAAGTAAAGCCATCTGCTGTTCCCACAGCTGATTATGACACTGAGTCATAAAGAAAGGAGTTGTAGATGTCAGGAAAGGTCTGGGAGAATTCATATGACTTCAGTTTGTGAACAAGCATCAGAGACGTCATCCAACTTGTTAGTGGAGGGCTCTTGAAGTCTTAGACTAGAAAGAATGGAACTCCAGTGGCAACTATCCCTGAATGCCAGTAGCTGGCCTGGCTTAAATGAATATGGCTCAATAAAGTGGACTACTGAGGATAAGAAAGAAATTATATATTGCTACTATTATGCAAAAGCCCAGAATTTCCAGACACAAGATATACAAAACAATTAAGCAAGAAATTAGAGGAAAGAAAAATATTTCTACAAGAAAAACTGTCAGAAGCTTCAATTGCAAATTTGTGTTCATTAATACAACATATTTGTGATAAACAGCATATACATCAAGAAACCTTGATCTGTTTGGAAAAAGAAGCATCTGAGGAAGTGCAAAAATATAAACGACAAAACCAAGTTATATTTGAAAATTATAAAAAAGAAATATGGACATGGGAAAGAGAGAGATTTGATATGGTGCAATATTTATACAAAGGAGAAAGCCAAATTAATCAATGTAAAGAAGGCAGCCCCAAAGATATTTGAAGAGAAATATAGGCAAAGGTATCTGGATATGGAAAATTTCACAATAAAAAAAATAATATCATAAAGATGGAATGTAGAAAAAAGACCAGTAAAGGAGAAGTTAAAAAAAATAGAAGCTGAAGTTATGGAGTGTGTGAAGTGAAGGATTTGATGTAGAAGGTCTAGCAGAGGTTACATCATAGCAGGATGGAGTGAGACCCCAAAGCAGGGAGAAACAGGAAGATCAGGAAACATTTGAAGAAGAAATATGGACATTGAAAAGAAAAAGAGATTTAATATGGTGTAATAGTTATGCAAAGGAGAAAGCAAAACTAACAAATACTAAAAGAGCAGCACCAAAGATATTTGAAGAGAATTACAGGCAAAGGAATCCGCACATGGAAAACTTTACAATACAAAAAATAAGAAGACAAAGAGGAAAAGTAGAAAAGGAGATTAGAAATGGAGAAGTTAAAGAAATAGAAACTGAGGATATGGAGTACCTGCAAAGTGAAGGATTTATGTAGAAAATCTAATTCAGAAAGCAGCACAACAGGATAGAGTAATGGATATCCAAATTAAGGGAAAACCAGTGGAACAGGAAGCAATTGGTCAAGTGCCATATGAAGATAATTTGCAGCCTTCCATAGGAATCCAGTGTAAATGTTCACTTGAAGCTAGACAGCAAGGGAAGGAACAGGAAACTGGGCAAATGCTGATGCAGTCAGTGCTGAGGAGTGATAGACCAGTGAGTTCCCATATGATACAGCAACAGACGGCACAGGTTGAAATTGATGAGAATGTGTCACAGGAAAATGCTACAGAACCTTCTATAGAATGCCTGCAGGAATTGGAAAACAAAGAATGTACCCTCAGTTTGGAAGAAAATGAGCTAAGAGAAGTACTGCTTGATTTAATAGACATGAATAGATATATCAAGATCAATGAAAGAAATAGACTGCAGAAGGTTAATAAAACCCAAAAAGTCAGAAGGCTGATCAAACAAATGAACACAGTAATTAGGTCTGTTCATAGAGATCTGTGTGATATAACGGAAGTAAACAGGATATATTACTGACCAGCTAAGTTAATAACTGATAAAGTTCGACCACAAGAACACAGAGCACAGGGTAGTGAAGGAAAGGAAGGGGAGAAATTGAATACCATCATGGAAATATTGAAAAGAGAAAATTATAAAGCAATTAAGACAAGAAGTTTCAATGTTAGAAGACTATAGAAGAGGGAATAGATCAAGAAAAATACTAAGAAAGCTAGATGAGAAAAAAGCGATCCGCAATATTAGAACAGACCAGGATCTATCATGCACTATCGCAAATAAATTAAAATTTCAGCACAGGCGGAAAAACTTAGAAGATACAAAGATAAATATAAAGGAAAAGTGCAAAATAAGCAATTTATTGATGCCCCAAAAAGATTTTATAGAGAACTGGGAAATAAGGTAAAAGGAGTTGAAAGACCTCCAAAAAAAGAAGAAATAGGTATATTTTGGAGAACTATCTATGAAGATCCTGTGGAACATAACAAAAATGCTAAATGGATAGAAGAAGTAAAAGAAAGAATAAGAAGTTTAAAGGTACAGGATATGAAATGGGATGAAGTAACACCTAGAGAGATCAAAACAAAGTTAAGAAAAGCCTCTAATTGGAAAACCCCAGGCCTAGATGCAGTACTTAATTTCTGGTTAAAAGTATTAACATCTTTGCATGAAGACTTAGCCATGAGTAAGAACTATTTATATGTGCATCCAGAACAAACACGAACCTGGCTAACAACAGGAAAAACAATGCTCCTACTTAAAAATGAACCTGCAAGCTACCCTAAAAATTATAGACCAATAACTTGCCTTCCGACGACATATAAACTATACATTGGAATTGATGCCTACAGAGTTTATATTCATTTAGAAGAAAACTCAATTATGGCAGTAGAACAAAAGGGCAATAAAAGAAAGTCATATGGAACAAAGGATCATTTGTTGTTAAATAACGTCATAGTGGAGAACTGTTAAAAGGGGAAGAATCTAAGTATGGCAAGGATTGACTACAAAAAAGCATTTGATAGTATCCCTCATTCATGGATAAAAGAGTGCTTAAAAATGTATATGATACACCCCACAGTGATCAATTACATTACAGTGACCATGAAACAGTGGCAGGCCACTTTGCAATTAAGCCATGATAAAGAACAAATTGTTATCCCAGGGATAAAAATTCAAAGGGGGATATTCCAGGGTGAGTCTCTGTCACCATTACTATTCTGCCTTGCCCTTAATCCATTACACTGTTTACTCAACAGTTTTGGCTATGGCTATAATATGGCTCCTAAGAAACAACAAAGTATAAAGACTTCTCATCTTCTCTTTGTCAATGATTTAAAACTGTATAGCTCATCAGATGAGGAACTGAAAGCACAACTGCAAGTTGTCAAAACTTTTTCAGATGATATAACAATGTCATTTGGTCTTGATAAATGTGCAAAACAACCTTTAAAGCAGGAAAACTGCAACGCCAGGAAAACATCAGTTTGGAACAAGAATGTGATATAAATGAATTTGTAGTGTATAGGAGCTAGCAAGTTAGGCTGGTGCACGGCAGGAGCACTTGTTAGACCCAAAATCAGAAAAAAGGCCAGCACCAAGGAAGGTTCAAAAGTAGTTTAATAAAACTGAAACTAGACCGGTTTCAGCAGCAAGGCTTTCATCAGTAGTATAGTCAGCAAAAAGCACTTAGTCATCATCTTATATAATGTTCTTTAAGGCATCTATATGACATCACTTCCTGATAAGTCAAAAATGCTAACAAGGCAAAAGTAATTGAAAAATACAATCAAGGCAAAAGTAATTGAAAAATACATAGTTCAGTAAACAAAAAAGTTTGCCTGAGTTGCATACATATCTCCAGATTATAATGAAAAAATCCAAAGAGACACAGTATACTGGTATATCAATGATAATAAACAAACTTAATAAAAAACATACAATGAAGGGTAAATGCCCAAAAATAAACCCGAAACAAAAGTCAGCTTATAAGAATTCTGGTGTTGAATACCAGCCACAGTATCCTAAAATGAGCTGAAATGCAAAAACCTAAGCAATGCAACCTGATAAGAAATAAGTACATATACGTAATGCAAGTGATGGTTAATTACAAATTATAATTTATCATTTAATCCAGGAGGGAAAAGCCCCACAAGTTTAATGACCCACCTTTTTTCTTTGGTATTTAGGATATCATGCCAACCTGTTTTAAAAGATCGATTCCCTATGATATGATCAATGATGGTGAATGTAAATTTGGCAGTGGGATGTTTGATAACATGTCTATATAGTGCATTAGTTAATCTTCTGTTTCTAATGTCACCAAGGTGTTCAGAGATCCTGACACGAAACTGTCTAGACGTTTGGCCAATATAAAATGCATGACATGTACATGTGGCAAGATAAATAATCCAGTCTGAACTGCAGTTACCAAAAAACTGTATGTCGTATATTTGTCCAGTGTTCCTACTAGTGAAAGAAGTAGTTTTGAAAATATAGTTACAAAAACTGCAATGTCCACATGGATAAATGCCTGAAAGTTTATCTCCAGTAAGTGTTCTTTGAGTTGGAGTGTGATCCATGACCCTGGTTTTTTATAGTGTGAAAATAAATTCCCTAAAGTTTTGCCTTTCCTATAGGAAAAATAACATCGTTCTCGAGATAATCTTCCAACAATGGATGAGAATTCAATATATTCCAATGAGTATTAATAATATTTACTAAATTGGCACTATTCCTGCCATAAGTGGTGACAAATCTACATACATCTGATTCCTCATTATGAGTTTTAGTATTGTATTGGAGAAGAGAATCCCTGGATTTAGCATTACTAAATTGGACTGCTGACTCAATAGTGCAGTGGAATAACCTCTGGACAAAAATCTCTTGGTTAGATCCATTTGATGATTCTGAAGATCATCCACTGAGGAACAAATCCTTTTCATCCGCACAAACTGTGATTTCGGTATGTTCGAATAATATGTTTCGGATGAAAACTATCAGCATGTAGAAGGGTATTATATTGTGAGAATTTTCTGTGTACGGACGTTCTAAGAGTGTTATCCTCCTGTCGAATTAAATTGACATCCAAATAACTGATTGCACTCCTATTATATTCCACAGTGAATTCGATACCCCAGATGTTCCCATTCAAATGTTGAATAAATTCCTGGAGGTATTCCTCACCTCCTTTCCATATAAGCCAACAGTCGTCCAGGTATCTTCTCCATATATCAATCTCAGGTAGATATATGTTGTGCAAAGGGTCATATAAAATCATATCTTCCATGTAGCCCATAAAAGATCAGCATAAATGGGTGCAAAGGATGCACCCATAGCCGTACCCTGTAGTTGCCAATAGCAGTTTTGTTGGAAATAAAAACATTTTTAGTTAGAATGTGTTCAGCCATACACAACAATAAGGTGTTCATCCCTGGGGGGTATAAATTGGTTTTATTTAGCCAGTATTCCAAGGCATTAATACCACCAATGAGGGATGCTGGTCTAAAGCGAGGATACATCAAGGGTACACATAAGCCATTCAGGGTCCAATTGAGACTCGGAGACTATCTGCAAAAATTCAGTCGTGTCCTTGATTCTTGCTCTAACACATGTTAACAGTGGTTTCAATTTTTCAGTTAGAAAAACAGACAAGGGTTCAGTGAGTGACCCAATGCCAGATACAATCAGTCTGCCTGGTGGCTGATCAATGGACTTATGAATCTTAGGAAGTAGATAAAGTTGTTGTTTCGTAGGATCCTTAACCGTCAAATGAGTTTTGGTTTTATCAGAGATAATTCCAGATTCTACAGCCTTTTCCAAAAATTCATTAATTTCCAAGGCAAAACCTGGAGTAGGATCAATCTCCATCTTCATGTAATGATGATGGTTGGAAAGTTGTCTAAGACCTTCATTCACATAGTACTCAGTATCCATCACCACCACTGCACCCCCTTTGTCGGCAGAAATAATAACAATATCCGTATTATTTCTGAGTTGTGTGAGTGCTATTTGTTCCTTCCTAGACATGTTATGCTTTATAGTGTCAACAGAACCCAAATTGAAGTGTATATCTTTTATAACCGCCTGCTGGAAAACAGCAACATGTTTATCCATGGGAGGGTTAAATGTAGATTTGTGAAATCTAAAATCAGATGATCTTTGAGCATTGTCAGTATGATCTTGTTGTTGAAAAAATAATTTCAAGTTAATTTTCCTACAAAAATCCATTGTATCAGAAACCAAAATACTTTCATCAGTGAAAAAAACAGGTATGAAACCAAGGCCTTTATTAAGAAGGGAATATTGATCATCAGTCAAAATATGACTTGAAATATTTAAAACATTAGTACATGAATGATTTACTTCACTATCGACATGAAGAGCTCTTCTAAGTTTTTGACCTCTGTGTTTCCTTCCTGCCCTGTGTTTTTTCCCCCTAAAGGGACCTCAGTCCTTCGACCCCTTTTAGCATTTGGAGAATCACCAATATTAGGTGTCTCAGTACCAGTAGTCGAATTAGGTCTGTTCATAGAGATCTGTGTGATATAACGGAAGTAAACAGGATATATTACTGACCAGCTAAGTTAATAACTGATAAAGTTCGACCACAAGAACACAGAGCACAGGGTAGTGAAGGAAAGGAAGGGGAGAAATTGAATACCATCATGGAAATATTGAAAAGAGAAAATTATAAAGCAATTAAGACAAGAAGTTTCAATGTTAGAAGACTATAGAAGAGGGAATAGATCAAGAAAAATACTAAGAAAGCTAGATGAGAAAAAAGCGATCCGCAATATTAGAACAGACCAGGATCTATCATGCACTATCGCAAATAAATTAAAATTTCAGCACAGGCAGAAAAACTTAGAAGATACAAAGATAAATATAAAGGAAAAGTGCAAAATAAGCAATTTATTGATGCCCCAAAAAGATTTTATAGAGAACTGGGAAATAAGGTAAAAGGAGTTGAAAGACCTCCAAAAAAAGAAGAAATAGGTATATTTTGGAGAACTATCTATGAAGATCCTGTGGAGCATAACAAAAATGCTAAATGGATAGAAGAAGTAAAAGAAAGAATAAGAAGTTTAAAGGTACAGGATATGAAATGGGATGAAGTAACACCTAGAGAGATCAAAACAAAGTTAAGAAAAGCCTCTAATTGGAAAACCCCAGGCCTAGATGCAGTACTTAATTTCTGGTTAAAAGTATTAACATCTTTGCATGAAGACTTAGCCATGAGTAAGAACTATTTATATGTGCATCCAGAACAAACACGAACCTGGCTAACAACAGGAAAAACAATGCTCCTACTTAAAATGAACCTGCAAGCTACCCTAAAAATTATAGACCAATAACTTGCCTTCCGACGACATATAAACTATACATTGGAATTGATGCCTACAGAGTTTATATTCATTTAGAAGAAAACTCAATTATGGCAGTAGAACAAAAGGGCAATAAAAGAAAGTCATATGGAACAAAGGATCATTTGTTGTTAAATAACGTCATAGTGGAGAACTGTTAAAAGGGGAAGAATCTAAGTATGGCAAGGATTGACTACAAAAAAGCATTTGATAGTATCCCTCATTCATGGATAAAAGAGTGCTTAAAAATGTATATGATACACCCCACAGTGATCAATTACATTACAGTGACCATGAAACAGTGGCAGGCCACTTTGCAATTAAGCCATGATAAAGAACAAATTGTTATCCCAGGGATAAAAATTCAAAGGGGGATATTCCAGGGTGAGTCTCTGTCACCATTACTATTCTGCCTTGCCCTTAATCCATTACACTGTTTACTCAACAGTTTTGGCTATGGCTATAATATGGCTCCTAAGAAACAACAAAGTATAAAGACTTCTCATCTTCTCTTTGTCAATGATTTAAAACTGTATAGCTCATCAGATGAGGAACTGAAAGCACAACTGCAAGTTGTCAAAACTTTTTCAGATGATATAACAATGTCATTTGGTCTTGATAAATGTGCAAAACAACCTTTAAAGCAGGAAAACTGCAACGCCAGGAAAACATTAGTTTGGAACAAGAATGTGATATAAATGAATTTGTGCAAGAAGGAGTGTATAAATATTTGGCAAATGATGAAGGATCAACAATGAAACACAAATGTGAATAAAGCTAAGGAATACTTCAGAAGACTTAAATTAATCCTGAATACACCACTGACATCTAGGAACAAAATCCAAGCTATAAACCAGTTTGCTCTTCCTGTCCTAACTTAACAGTTTTGGAGTGACTGACTGGCCACAAAATCCGTTGGACAGATTAGATAAGAAAACAAGAAGGATGCTTCATGCTCACCAAATGATTTATAAAAATCAGTGCATACCAAGATTATATACTCCGCATTCCAAAGGAGGGATGGGCCTCCTTGAAACTGATTATATGTATAGATCTGCAGTCATGGGACTCCATACATATCTGCTGAGCTCACAAGACATAAACGTAGTGAAAGTTTTGAAACGTGAGGAGAATAAATCTAAGATGACTTCTCTGCTTAATCTAGCAGAAGCTTATCGGCATCAAGCAGGAATGGAAATCAAACCAGAAGTAGATAAAAATCAGGCAGCAGCAAATGCAACCACAGAGGTTCCAAACACGGCAAATATGATCTTTGCTTTGTTATGTTGATTCTTTTATTCTAAAAAATACAAACAGGTAAGCGCTTTCATGGATAACAAATTCCACTTCATCAGACCATGTTAAACACAATGTAACAGATGACTATTTAAATGGTACAGCAGCCAATCAAGTACAAGTCTAAAAAAAGGGAAGGTCAGTATATTTAAATCACATACTGTAGTGCAAAACAGACTTACTTTGTGCTGACAACTGAAAGCAGCTCACATCCACAGTGTTAAACACTATCAAACTATTGCAACCTTAAAAACACAATGCATATACATACATAAAAACAGATTATTATACAAATAAGTAGCAGCATTTATAAAAGCAGAAACTAATAATAAAATGTCAAAAAAATCCTGCTGATTCCTTACTATATCAGCATGGACAATAATGAAAAACAATGCAGTTGATCTATCGAAGGTCTAAAGGCAGAAATAGTTGAACTAATATGGCTATTATATGGTACTAATAAAAAAGTACGGTTGTGTACACTTACCATAAATGTAGATGTTCGAGTGTATTCACTGTTGCAGTCATTACATTTGGGTAATCTGTTGGCAGGGTGCCCTCAGTCGGCCTGAATTCCAAAGTCTTGGGTCCTGCGTCGGTTGCTGTCTCCTCTTCCATGACATCAGCTCTATAAAACAAGCAGCCAACACCATTTACTTTAGTTTTTCTTGCCCCAGATGTCAGGTGCCCTCAAAAAGGTAGCAAATATATATATATATATATATATATATATATATATATATATATATATATATATATAAACTATATATACATGCATCAATACAAACTTACCTTCACCTACAAGCAAATGCACCACACAGGTTGTAGAAGATAGAAAAGGAAAGATAAACTCTAGAATGAAAGGGGGATGGCAAGCGGATAACCTGGACTGCAACAGTGAATACACTCGAACATCTACATTTATGGTAAGTGTACACAACTGTACTATGTTCTTCATGTCTCACTGTTGCAGTCATTACATTTGGGTAGAATCCCAAAGCTATGGATGGGAGGCTGGAGCTAAACAGCATTAGGGGTGGCTATAATGCCCTGCAGAACTGCAGTGGCAAAGCCTGTCCTGGACTTAGAGTAGACAGGCAAATGATAATGCTTAGTAAAGGTGTGAACAGAACTCCAAGTAGCAGCCTGTATAATGTCTTTGGTTGGTACTCCTCTGAGAAAGGCTGCTGATGTAGCTGCAGCTCTGGTGGAATGAGACCTAATGCCCTTGGGCACAGGTTTGCCATGGTGTAAGTAGCAGAAACGAATGCAGTGGCTTATCCACTTTGAAATAGTCTGCTTTGAAATAGCCTTTCCTTCTGATCCTGCAGCATATGTCACTAGTAATTGCTCAGTTTTTCTTAGAGCTTTAGTCCTGCTCAAGTAGAATCCTAGCTGTCTGTATACGTCCAAGAAATGCAGAATTCTCTCCCCCTTGTTCTGCGGATTTGGATAAAAGGTTGGTAGATGAATAGTTTGGTTAAGAGCCACACTGGAAAACACCTTAGGCATAAATGAAGGATTGATCCTCAGAGACACCCTGTCTGGGTAAAATATGATAAAAGGCTCCACAGCCATGAGGGCCTGTAGCTCTGAGACTCTTCTTGTTGAAGTAATTGCTAGGAGCAGAGCTGTTTTCCATGATAAGAACTTTATATCTGCAGTAGCAGCTGGTTCAAATGGAGGCAGGGTGAGCTTTTCCAACACATAATTGAGGTCCCATGCAGGTATTGGTGATCTTCTGGGAGGCCTTAAATTTTTGGCTCCTCTAAGATACTGCTTTAGTAAAGGATGAGAAAAGATTGGTGGCTCTGTATTGTAATGAGCTGAAATGGCAGAGGCGTGGATTTTTATTGATGGGAAAGATAGGCCTTTGTCAAGCAACTCAGTCAAGTATTGTATTATCTGAGGAATATTTGGTTCTGCTGTATCAGTTCCTTGTGCTTGATTCCAAGCACAGAATCTCTTCCATTTATCAGCTTAAGATTTTCTAGTACTAGGCCTTCTGGCTTCCGAAATGACATCCATCACAGCTTTACTGAGAGATGTTGTTTGCATAACTACATGATCAGCCATGCTGCCAGGTTCAGTGTTTGGAGCTGATTGTGCATGATCTGATTGTTTTGCTGGGACAGTAATTGAGGTCTTTGAGGTACGGTCCAAGCTGGGTATTGAGACAAGTTCCTTAGGATTGGGTACCAGTATTGGCGGGCCCATTCCGGGGCAATTAGTATCATCTTTGGTTTCTCTTGTCTGACTTTTAGTAGGAACTTGGGAAGAAGCGTCAGAGAAGGAAAGGCATAAACTGATAGGTTTTTCCAACTGAAAGATAGGGCGTCCACTTTCCATGCTTGTCTGTGATAAGTCCTTGTGCAAAATCTTTTCAACTGATAATTTTGAGGAGAGGCAAATAGATCTATTTCAGGGCTCCCCCATTTCTTTGTTATCATGTTGAAGACTTGTGGATCTAGTTTCCACTCGTGAGGGTCCATAAGGTTTCTGCTTAAATCGTCTGCCAGAGTATTTTATTTTCCTGGCAGGAATTGAGTTTGAAGATGTACTTGGTAAGTCAAAGCTGTGTCCCTCAGTGCCATGGCTAATCTGCAAAGGGGGGTATGAGTGCGTGCCCCCCTGCTTGTTTATATACCACATAACCGTGGTGTTGTCCGTCTTTCTCAGTAGTTGTCCTGGATGAAGTAAGTCCTTGAAGGCTGTCAGGGCATTTTGAACAGCTAACATCTCTTTTTTGGTTGATATGCAGATGCCTTTGTTTTGGGGTCCATATGCCCTGAATGCATCTTCCCGCCAGGTGGGCCCCCCATGCATAATCTGATGCATCTGTTGTTAAGGTATGGCTGGCAGGGGGTAGAGTGATGGCCCGTCCCATGTTTTGGTGACATGCCTTTGCCCACCATAGAATCTCCTGTTGTAGGCAGGGAATGAGAGAAATCATTGTTTCCAGACTGTGACAATGTTGACTCCATAAACTTTTTAGGTACCATTGAAGTTTCCTCATATGCAGTCTTGCATATGGAATCAGTAGGATGCAGGATGCCATGAACCCCAAAGCCTGCAGAGTTTGTCTTGCAGATAACTGGATTTTGTTTCCATCAGTTTGAAGTAAGTAGTCAGTTGCCTTTGTTTGTCTGGCGTGAGGAAAGCCATCTGGGCAGTTGTATTCAAGCTTGCACCTAGGAATGTTATCTTTTGAGAGGGTACCAGTTGTGATTTCTTTTCGTTTATTGTGTACCCTAGGCATGTTAGAAGCCTTTTCACAAATGCCAGGTGCTGAAGAAGAATGTCCTTGTTCTCTGCTTGAATGAGACAGTCGTCCAAGTAAGGATATATTTGTATACTCTTTGTCTGCAAAAAGCAATTACTGGTGCCAGGCACTTTGTAAAGACCCTGGGAGCAGTAGATAAGCCAAAGGGCAGTGCAGAGAACTGGTAATGCATTAAGCCAGCCTTGAAATGGAGGTATCTTCTGCATGATTCCCTTTATTGGGACATGCAGGTATGCCTCTTTTAGGTCTAATGTCACCAGCCAAGCATTCTTGCCCAGCATGGGCAGAAGCTGCTGCAAAGTCAGCATTTTGAATTTTGGAATGTCCAGGTATGTGTTCAAAATCGATAAATCCAGTATTGGCCATCAGGCCTTGTCCTTTCTGGGTACCAAGAACAGTCTTGAGTAAAAACCTTGTCCTTTTTCCTGTTCTGGTACTGGCTGAATAGCCCCCATTGATTTTTTGGCAGATCCAGCCAACTGTTTGCCATTCGCAGAGTATGGAAATGGAATCTGTATCCCTGTGATACTATGTTTAGTACCCACTTTTCCTGGGTTATTAACTGCCAATTTTGAGCAAAAAGTGCTAATTTTCCCCCTAAGGGTGCTGCCAAAAGGTAAGTGCTTAGTGAAGGCAGAGGGAAGTCATTAGGACTGTTTTATCTAGGGTTGCGCTTTATCTCCTCCAGATTTGGAGGAAGAAGCACACCATTGCTTCCACCTGTAAGAATCTTGTGCCTGGTATCTAGAACCTTTAGGGCATCTGGATTTGCCCCTTTGAGCTCTGTCGGACACAGGAAAGGACCAATTTTTTGTAGGCCAGTGTCTACTGAATCTTGGTGGCTGCACTTGTAAGAAGTCTTTTACAGTTTGCATAGACTTAGCTTTGTCTTCCATTTTCTTTAAAACCTCTTCTGCTTTAATACCAAACAGAGTATCATGCTGTAAAGGTGCATCCAGTAATTTAGCTTTAACATGATCAGGCAAATTTTGCTCTTTTAGCCAGGCATGCCTCCTAATCACAGATCCAGTAACTGCGGCCCTGCAGAAAGCCTCTAAGGAATCAAAACCACATTGCAAAGTATGCTTTCCAACTTGTTCAGCTGCATGCAATAATTCCTGCAATTCTTTATTTTCTGCACATTCAGAAATCAACATCATTTTCTGTTTCAGCAATCCCACAACATGTTGTTGATACTTGAGCACATGAAACTGGCAGTTTAAGGCCCTAATTGTCAAGGCTGCAGATGTATAAACCTTCTTTCCCCATCTATCCAGTGCCCTTGAATTTCTGTCAGAGGGGGTAGGATTTTTTGCTGTTGAGGCCTTAACTCCCTTTGGACCCTGTGAAATACTTTCAGGGTCAGCAGCAGGGTTTCTAAATAAAAATTTGTGTCAGTCAGGGACCCTGTAATATCTGTCAGGCTTGCTGGGAGCCGGAGGTAAGGAGTCAGGAGTCAAGCTTGACTCCGAAAACACATCATCCACAATGTCTAAAACAGGGGGTATGGCTAAAGGCCTGTGCTGTGGAAGAAGAAGGAAATCCCTGAGCCTCTTTTTTGATTCTGAGAAATCTTGACTCTCCCAATGAAAATGCTCCCTCAAAGTATGCAAGGTTTCTCCAAATGAATAATCCTCAGGAGGTGATGCAGATGGGATAGATTCCTCTGCATCAGAATCCTCATAGGGAGGTATAGATAATTCCTGATCAGAAGAGGAATCAGAAGAAATAGAAACCTGATCTGAAGATTCATAATCAGTGTCTTGCCTGGGCCTCTTATCAGGAGGGGGTTGGGAACCCCTGATCAAGGTAATAAGGTCTTCAGCCATTTTGATCATCTATTTTTTAGGCATAGCGGCCTGTGCACGTGGCTCATGCATCAGTTTTTTAGCTTTAGAAGTTGCTTTTGTCTTTGGTTTTGCAGCTGTCATCGGTTTTATATAAAAATGTTGAGGCCTGAATACACCCTCAAAAGCCGTTGCCTGCTCAGCAGCTCCGGACCCATCCGAGGGAGAGACATCCATGGGTACAATACTTTGAGTATCTTGCAGCATGCTGGACTTCACATGGGTCTCGGTAGGGGCCTGCAACTCGAATGTAACGGGTATCAGGGGCTGCGAAAGTGCCTCACTGAGTACCGACGAACCAGTGACTGGCTTAAGAGAAGCTTCATCATCAGTTTTGGACCTCGACGGTCTGTCTCTGTCCTTTTCTTTGTCTTTTTTGTGTACTCCGGTAGTCGGATTGCTATCCGATGACATTTCACGGTAGTTGAATCTGTTTCCAAAATATTTTGAGGCAAAAATATACCAACGCTTAATAGTGCATTGGTTAAATCTAGCACAAAACCGACAGCCACGCACATTGTGATCAGGGCCTAGGCAAGGAATACAGTATAAATAGAAATCCTTATGAGGTATTTGCTTCCCACAAGTAATACAATTATTAACTTTTTCTGACATCGGTATGGAGCAAGAAAAAAGTTTCCCCAATGGGGTACTTAGCTTTAGTGAAGACTTCGGTTCTGAAACTCGAACTCGAAAATTTCAGGAGTCGGCCGACCGGCACTTGTGAACTGCTTCTGCTTCGGGCACCGCGCGGCAAGAAAGACTAAAGAAAATGGCGTTGGCTGCTTGTTTTATACCCCTGACGATCTGACGTCATGGAAGAGGAGACAGCAACTGACGCAGGACACAAGACTTTGGAATTCAGGCCAACTGAGGGCAACCTGCCAGCAGATTACCCAAATGTAATGACTGCAACAGTGAAACACGAAGAATATCTGCCTAATACTAAATG
The DNA here is from genome assembly GCF_019279795.1 of Protopterus annectens. Lineage (NCBI taxonomy): Eukaryota > Metazoa > Chordata > Ceratodontiformes > Protopteridae > Protopterus > Protopterus annectens. The sequence continues at coordinate 1,346,769,327 of NC_056737.1, forward strand.
TATAGTTAACAAAATAAGGATAGAATGATGTGTAAACTGTGTGACATGCATATGCTACCAAATGTATAATTGGGAGATATAAACACAGTTATGGAACATCATGATAAAAAATTTATGTTATCATATTAACAGCAAGGGCTAACGATGTTTCAGAACTCTTGCTTTAAGGAAAGGTTTTATTGATACCTTGCTGTTCAAACCCGGGGGTTTGTCAGCTTGTAGCTGAATGATCCATTTCTGTTGTATGGATTCAGTCTTGTTTAATAGATCACCACCTTGAATATTAGCATGCACTAACTCTAAAGCAAAGAACTTGAACTTATGACTGGGGCCTGTCTCATTAACATGCATAGCTAGAGCACTAGATACTTTCACATTTCTAATGTCTCTCAAATGTTCCAGGATCCTGTCCTTGAAAGCCCTGTTTGTCTTACCTACATAGTAGAAAAAACAAGTGATTCAGAAACAGAAGTATATCAGATTCTTGGTCTGACAATCCGCATAGAAACTAGTGTCAATATTGAAACCAAGTTGGGGGTGAAGAAAATGACCCCCAGTGTGTATGCATATACAAGCCATACACCTTCTACAGGTGTAGGTACCCTTTCTGTCAGATTGGGCATAGCTAGGAGGATTCAATGGTCTATAACAGAGTTGATTTTTGAGAGATTTGTTGTTCCTAAATGTAAAATCAGGCTTATTTCCAATCACTCCTTGTAGTTCAGGTATATTTAGAAGAATATCCCAGTTGGTACTAATAGTATCACATACCATGCTGATGTTACTAGCAAAGGTCAAAGGCATCCTAAGCTTATTACCAACATTCATAGGGGTACGACTCTGATCAACAATTTGTTCAGGAGTCTGTGCAGAGGTAGTGCTATGATTAATACTAAAATATGGTTTACATCTGCCTTCCCTCTCATTCCAGGCTTCAAGTATTTCTGTTTCACTGACTTCTCTCCTGTATCCTCTGTTTATAAATTCTTCCTTGAGTAGGATGAGTGCCTTCTCTAACTGTGCATCCTCATTATATAGACGCATGATACGGAAAATTTGCCCCCGAAGCACATTTAGTTTGGTATGATTAGGATGCATGCTATTATTGTGTAGAATGTTATTTCTTCTGACACTTTTCCAGTAAACGCTCGTGGACATGGAATATAGAGCATCCCTACTGATCTGTACATCTAAGAACTCTACAAGAGTAGAGGAATATTTATAGGTACATTTCAAAAAAGTGTTCATTCTATTTATATACTGCAAGAACTCCAACAAGGATTCTTCAGGGCCCTGCCACAACAAAAAAATATTGTCCACAAAGGGCGTATACTATCTAATCAATGTGCCAAACCTGTTATTGGATAAAATGTACTGATTTTCCAAATTGACCAACGTTAGGTTGGTGTAGCTATTTGCACAAGCTGTGCCTATAGCCACGCCAACTTTTTGCAAATAAAAAACATCATTGAAAACAAAAGCATTGTACTCCAAGATAATTTCTAAGAGGGTACAGAGAAGATGAACTTTGTCAGTGGATGTATTATGTGTAAGTAGTACATGTCTAACATTCTCTATCCCCCAATCATTCGGTATGATGGTAAAAAGAGAGGCAATATCTAAGGTAACAAAGAAGCACGGTCCTGCAATAACATCAACATAATTACTAAGCTGAGACATAAAATCTTTTGTATCTCTTAATACGGTCTTTCATTTGTCTAAAACCACATGTAAATTCTTTTCTACAAAAATTGACAAAGGTTCGGTAATCCAGCCTCTACTGGATACTATAGGTCTCATTGGAAGAGTGAACCATAGGGTGGTGCCTTGTTGTTTCCAGATTTGGAAGTGGAAGCACCCCATTGCTTAGTTCTGAAAGTCCCTTGGGACTGAAACCTGGTGGTTTTGGAATGTGGGTTTGGCCATAGTGGCTCTGGAAGGAGATGGAAAGGACCAGTTCTTAGTAGGCCAATCTAGGAGGTTGCACTTCTAAGAAATCTTTCACAGTTTGCATAGATTTAGCTTTATCTTCCATCTTATTTAGAACTTCTAAAGCCTTATTGACAAATAAGCGGCCCTACTGTAAAGGAGCATTCAAAAGTTTTGGTTTAACATGATCAGGCAGAGATGCTCCTTAAGCCAAGCATGCCTTCTAAGCACAGACTCAGTAACAGCAGCCCTACAAGAGGCCTCTAAAGAATCAAAACCACATTGCAAAGTATGTTTGCCAACTTGTTCAGCTGAATGCAATAAATCCTGCAAATCTTTATTCTCCACACAGTCAGGAATCAACATCATTTTCTGTTTAAGCAGTCCCATGATATGCTGTTGATATTTTAGCATATGGAATTGACATTTTAAAGCCCTGATTGCTAAGGTTGCAGAAGTATAAACCTTTTTACCCCATCTATCCAGCGCCCTGGAGTCTCTATCAGAAGGGGTAGGATTTTTGGCAGTAGAAGCCTTAATGCCCTTGAGCCCCTGAGAAATGGTTTCAGGGTCCACAACAGGATTTTTGAAAAGGAATTTGTAGGACTCAGGAACCCTGTAGTACCTGTCTTGTTTGCTAGGGACTGGAGGCAAGGAAACAGGGGCCATACTGGATTCCAAAAACACATCATCAACAATATCTAGTACAGGAGGTATAGCCAAAGGCCTATGCTAAGGAAGAAGAAGGAAATCCCTAAGCCTCTTTTTGGATTCAGAGAAATCCTGACTTTCCCAGTGGAAATGCTCCCTTAAGGTATGTAAAGTTTCCCAAAAGAGAAATCCTCAGGCAGAGAAGCAGAAGGAATGGAATCCTCTTCATCAGAGTCCTCATAAGTAGGTATGGACAAATCCAGATCATTAGAAGAGTCAGAAGAAACAGAGTCCTGTTCAGAAGATTCATTGTCAAATTCAATTGTAGGCCTCATGAAGGGGGGGAGGTTGACTACCCCTGATTAGAGTAATTAAATCTTCAGCCATTTTGATCATTTGTGTTTTAGGCATAGGGGCCTGACCATGTGGCCTGGGTGTCATTTTGTTAGACATAGATCGAGATTTAGACCTTAGCACTGAAGTTGGAGTCGGTTTAATGTGCAAGTCTGTAGGCCTGAATACACCCTCAGAAGCCAGAGCCTGCTCAGCGGGCTCCAGTCCCATCCTAGGTAGAGACATCCGCAGGTTCCATATGTGAAGGATCTTGCGGCATACTGGACTCAGAATGGGTCTCAGTAGAGGCCTGTGAATCAGACGTAGCTGGTATCAGGGGCTGCGAAAGAGCCTCACTGAGTACCGGCGAACTGGCGACTGGCTTAGGTGAAGCGTTGTTGGCAGTTTTGGACCTCAAAGGCCTGTCTCTGTCTTTTTCTTTGTGTTTCTTTTGGTATTCCAGTAGTCAGATGGCTAACCGACATCATTTCTGGATAATTAAACTGAGAACAGAAATATTTTGAAGCAAAAATGTACCGACGACGGATAGTGCGCTGATTAAATAAAGCACAAAACCGACAGCAAGGTACATCGTGGTCAGGGCCTAGGCAAGGAATACAGTACAATTGAAAATCCTTATGAGGTATTTGCTTCCCACAAGTAATACAATTATTAACTTTTACTGATATCAGTAAGGAGCAAGAAAAGGTTTCCTCAACAGGGTACTTTGCTTTAAGTTGAAGACTTTGGTTCTGAAACTCGAAAATGAAAATTTCAGAAGTTGGCTGACCGGTACTTGCAAACTGCTTCTGCTTTGGGCACCACGCAGCAAAAAAGACTGATGTAATGGCGTCAGATGCATGTTTTATACCCCTGATGACCTGAAGTCATGGAAGAAGGGACAGCAACTGAAGCAGGACCCAAGACTTTGTTAATCAGGCCGACGGAGGGCAACCTGCCAGCAGATTACCCAAATGTAATGACTGCAACAGTGAAACACGATGAACATCTGGGAAAGGCTGGCACAGATTTACCTGCTCTGACCCCTTCTGCCAAGAGTATAACGTAGTTGTCACCACCACACACTCCACAATCAGCTACTCTAACGCCCTTAAAAAGGGGGTGTCTAACTGTACTGTGTAATATTAATACTAATACAAATGGTAGTAGTTAACCAAGATGGCTAGGCCTTCTGGAGTGGCCCACAAAGTGACATCAAATAAATATAAGCACTCTCAAAGGTTTAATACTTAATACAAGGACCAGCCGGAACAAAAGTGTAAAATATATTTAATAATAAATAATATATGCGTGAATGGGGGTACCTTAGTTGAAGGTTGTGCATCAGGGCTGGTAACTCAGCACGTAAAACTCAACTACCAATCATTAGCAAACTGGAGTTCCGCTGTGGAGACCCCTAACCGGGAAAAGCCGAAAAGACACAACAACAATAAATAATAATAGAGCATGAAAATACTGAATATATAGTCACAGTTCACCACAGTGTTCAGATTACAGGAAATATTGAAAAGAACATTAATGGACAGACTCATACAAATAATGAAAAACATTATCTAAACTAAGCTTCACTATGTTCCTGACTGAACCTAGGAGAATTATTGTTCCTAACAACTTACTTAATAGAGCAAGGCAAAATGAAATACACTTAATAGAGCAAGGCAAAATAAAATACATGAGCAGTCTTTCTAGTCAGGTTCCCCAGAACAGAATGCTCCCTCCTCAGAGGTTACTCCCTGTAAAATATAATATCTAAGATGTCTTGCAGAATGACCTAATCTAGCCACCTTGACTCTAGGTTCTCACAGTAACCCCCTTTGAAGTTGAGGCAGGAATTTGGCATAGACGGCTACAGTACACATCTTAAATATTTATGACAGTGCCTGGGGCTTCCCCCTCTTTTTAATAAGCTAATGAACAAATGCTTCTTCCAGACCCACTGTCTCTAGTCCTATTCATCACTATGGGGTAATGGTTTAATAGCTCATTTACATTTACCTTATTTTTCTTAAAGTAAGTTAGCTGGTTAACCTTTGCGATACTTTTCCATTTTCGGGGAAACAGTTGTAACGCAGAAGCGCGCGAACGCAAAGATCGCACAGTTGTCAGCCCTGACGCGGCATGTTTGAAAACCAAAAGAGACACAGATGTATGTGCTGGAGTGTTTGCTTTCACAGAAATATCAGCTCATGTGTGTGTGTTACAGAAGCACGGCAGCTCACCACTACATGATGTTAAGACAGCATGACTGTCAAATACATATGATTTCTTAAGTGAATCAAGCAGTTATCTGACTACAACTCAGTATGACAAGTATGGCAGAGAACAAAGTTAGGATGCACAGCAAGGCCCTTGGATCAGAATGTTATTTAAGGAAATTCTGGTAATTTTCAGCCCAGTACTTCTTTATAACGTACATTGCTATTTCTTTTAGCTCAGCGTAGTCCAGAGACATTACTAATCTCACCTTTTGTGGGAGGACAGCTTGCCTTCTTTCACATCCAGTAATCTCTTTTCAGAAGCTAAAAACCAAAAGTCCATGAGAGTTTTGTCTCTTCTACAAAGCGATTCTCTGTGTAACCCAAAGCTGTCAGGAAGTAAGATGGTGAGACAATGAACTGAATTTTCGAGATGTAATCACAAATGGCTTGTGATTCCTCTTAAAAAGTGTCATTCTGCTGCATGCTGAAAAGTACCCACTTAAGCATCAGCTGCAAAATCATTGCGAGTGCGTTTAACATTCCAAGCACTCTTAACAAGTGTTACCCCGATAATGGAAAAGTACCACCTTTGCTATCCCAGTATCCTCCATTAAAACACATAGATTTAATTCAATTACAATAATACATGTACATTTTCCTTTATTCCAGCAGCAGGCACTGCTGATACATTTTAACACAGGCAAACCTAACAAATACATTTTCACCCCAAGCATCTGTACAAATCAAGAACCAAAAGTGCAGGAAATGTAACAAAACGACACTCAATACCAGGATAGGTGCCACAAATGTATCCTAGGTAGCGGACTTCCAAATGAAAGTGTCAGTACGAAGATTAGTTCAAAAAGCACTGCAGTAATAATCCACACTGTTCTGTCTGTTGTTAGATAAAATCCGGTAGTTTAATAAACAAACTGTAAAAAACAAGAACAAAGCAAATAACGTAAAACGCTCAGAAATGCGTTTTTCGTTCAGTACACTGCTGACAAGTTAACTTTATTTATTATTATTAATTTTTAGATTTATTCTCAATTACTGTCAAGAATATTACCCCTGCCGTTTTCCACTATATCGGTGATTGTTTTTTTGACCCAATTTACCTGCAAGTGGTTGGTTGGCTGGATGTTCATTGAGCATTGTGTTAATTAATTAACAAAAGTATTTAAGTAGAACACGTTTGCAGCACTGTTGTAAGTCTGAAGAAGTTCGGGCAGTGTACTGAACGAAAAACGCATTTCTGAGCGTTTTACGTTATTTGCTTTGTTCTTGTTTTTTACAGTTTGTTTATTAAACTACCGGATTTTATCTAACAACAGACAGAACAGTGTTTGTTTATGTTTAAAAAATCCATGAATCTCTGTGCCTGTAAGTTTGGTGTCATATGGGATTCCCAGTTAACAGTGGGTAATTAAAGTCACCCGTGAATATGGTATTGGGTTGGATGGTTAGTGTTTCTAATTTTTTATTTTATTTTTTTTTTATTTTACATTTGTTAACCGGGATAGTCCAACTGGACACAGGTCCATTTTCAATGGAGGCCCGGGGAGAAAAGCTCCATATGTGGATAGTTACAGAAGAGTTAACAGTAGCAGTTTTATACAGTAACATATAGATACCAGTTACACAATTATAGGAATACATGCATACTTAAAAACTTAAAATACATACATACTTAAAAACTTTACAATATTGATTTTCTTGTTAGAACATAGACATTTTTAGTGGTACAAGGTTGAGTAAGGTAGCATATCATTCAGTAGTACAATACATTTGAGAGTGATAGTCAATGTTTCAGACTTTTGAGACTATTCTACAGATAGACAGGCAGTAAAGTGAGTGGTGAGCTGGTTGGTACAGGGGCACAGCCAGTGACTTTTTAGGTATTTTTTGAGAGATGTTTTAAATTGGTTTATAGAATGAATTGCTGTAAGTTCGGCAGGGAGCCGGTTCCAGATTTTACCAACAGAGCTGCAGAATAATGACTCACCTGCTAAGTTTTTTGATTTAACAGTTTGTGCCAGCATTTTGTTTGATGAGCAGAGTGTTTTTATGTTACTGTATGGGGTAATTATATTTTTTGAGTATGGGCGTGTTTTCAGGCTGATAGAGGACTATTATTAATTAGTTATACTGGATTTGAGAGGGAAACTTGAGCCAGCCTAGAGATCGTAGGTTAAGACAGTGGTGGGTTCTATATGCCAAGCCTGTGGCAAATCTGGCTATATTATTATAGCAGCTATTAAGTTTATTGAGGTCAGATTTACTCAGGTCTGTGTAGATTGGGGAGGCATAAAGAAGGGTTGAAAGTAAATGTGTTTGGGCAATCACTATCCTAGCAGTTGGAATTAGAAATGCCTTAATCCTATATAGAGATCCTAGCTTCTTGTTGACTGTTTTAATGGTTTTGTCGATGTGAGCGTCAAACTTAAGGTTATTGTCAACAATTATTCCTAATAGTTTTGTATTACTTTCTGGGGAAATTATTGTGCCTTTATTAGATTATGTTATGTTATTAGAAGATGTTATAGTAAATAATTGGAATGTAACTTTCCAGGTGGGGGTGAAGAGTAGCATAGGTTCATAGGTTCATAGGTTCATACTAGGCTATCTGCACTAGGGCATTTATAAGCCTAGCCAGAGTGTGTGTGGCTTTCACTACCCCTTAGGATGAGAATACTATACCCATTAGTTTGCTGTGCCTCTGTCCAGCAGTGATACAGAGATGATTCCCGGGGTAAACCTACGATCTCCCATCCACTCGTCAAGATTTCTCTTGAACAGAGTAAGTGAGGGGCTCTGCCTCACATGGACTGGGATTCTGTTCCATAGTGTAGGGAGTCTCTGGGTGATTAATCTGTCCCTCCAGCACGTCCTATTTATATCCGTGTTGAGGTTTAAGTCTCTTGCTCTTGTGGCTCTGGTGGATTTGGATTTTTTGAGGTGGAGCATGTCCATTAATTCCAGGTTGGACATGGCCTTCTATGTCAGGCACAGATCACCTCTGAGCAGACGGTATGCGACTGAATAGAGCTGGAGTTTCTTCAGTCAGGCATCGTATGACATATGTTTGAGCCCCTTTATCCTTTTGGTGAGGAACTTTTGGGGTCTTTCCAACTGCTGCAGGTGTCGGGTAAGGTACATTCCGAATGGAGCGTTGTACTCAATCATTGGTCTGATAAGTGAAGAGTACAGGGCTACAATGACCTCTCCTGATCTGAATGTGAATCCCTTCATGATCAGGTGGGCAATGTAGAAGGTCTTCCTAACCACTTTGGCAATGTGAGTGTCAAAAGAGAGGTTACTGTCAACTTGGGTCCCCAGGTCCCTGATAACTTCTTCCGTGTTTAATGGATTACCACCTATGTGGTAATTAGGGGTTACCTTGTTTTTCCCAAAGGGTATGACTATACATTTTTGGCATTTATCTTAAGGCCATGGCTCTGGCACCAGTTATCCATTTCTATGAGACCTCTCTGGAGGATGTCTGTGTCTGATGGAGTGTCAATTATGGTGCCCAGTTTGCAGTCATCTGCAAATTTTGTCAGCCACAATCCCCCTATGTTTGCCTGCACTTCAGAAAAATAAATGCCGAACAAGAGGGGGCCCAGGACTGAGCCCTGTGGGACACCGCTCGTGACCGGCTTAGAGTCTGACATGGCACCAGCAACTCTAACCCTGTGTGTTCTGTCCTTGAGCCAGTTTGCAACCCATCTTGTGATGTATGGGTTTACATCTAAGCTGGTGAGCTTTTCTATGATGCCCGAGTGGGGTATTGTGTCGAACGCTTTTGCTAGGTCAAGGTAGGCTGTGTGAACTGCCTTACCCTCATCAATGGCCTTAGTGACTGTTTCGAAAAAGTCGACCAAGTTCAAGAGGCAGGATCTGCCCTTGACAAAGCCAAATTGGGTAGGATCCAGTGTCTATAGGTCCCCAATGTCTTTATTTATGAGTTCCATTATGATCCTCTCCATAGCTTTGCAGACAAGGCTCATCAAGCTTATGGGGCAGTAATTTCCAGGACCTCTCCTATAGTTTTGTTTTATTTGGATTCAACAGAAGACGCCTGTCATTGAGCCAGTTTTCTACTATGTTGAAACTATTTTGGGTTAAGGTCTGCAGGTCTAATGGGGAGGTGGCAGAACAGGTTAGGGCAGAGTCATCTGCATATTGAATGCAGGTTGCTTTGGGGATGACTGTATGGAGATCATTAATGAAGATGGAAAATAGGAGAGGTCCTAGTATAGACCCTTGAGGAACTCCAAGGGAGACTGGCAGTAGGGAGGAAAGGCTATCCTTCCATAGCACAGCTTGTTATCTGCCACTTAGACAGGACTGAAACCAGCATATTGCCGGGTTGTCTATGGCAAGAGTTTTTAGTGTGCGAAGGAGTAGTTGGTGGTTTACCATATCAAATGCCTTAGATAGGTCAAGAAAGATGGCAGAGGAGAGCGTGTTATTATTTCAGATTTGATTTGTTGTCTGAGAGAAGGATAGAAGGGCTGAGGTGGTACTATGGTGGGGTCTAAATCCATGCAGGGAGGGAGCTAGGAGAGTGTGCAAATTGAGGTAATGCAGGAGTTGCTTGTGGATACATTTTTCCATAATTTTAGCCAGAGGGGGCAGAATGGTAATGGGCCAGTAATTTGATAGATCAATGGAGTTACCCCCTTTATGATGAGGAATTACGTGGGAAAGATTCCAGATGGAGGGGATATATGCTTCAGAGATGGTTCTGTTAATTAATATTGAGATGGGATATGCTACTGCATCTGCAGCCTTTTGAAGATATTCAACTAGGAGTAGGTCTACTGATAAGGTGGTGGGTTTCAGTTTATTGATTAAGGATTGGATAAGTGATGTTGGTACAGGTTGAAAGTTAAAGGATGGGTGGGTATTGGATATGGGGTTAATTGGGTCTAGGTTATTGGGGCCTAGTTGGTTGGCAAGGGATTGTATAGTTTCCGTAAAGAAGGTGTTGAAGGTGTTGGCAATAATTTCTGGAGGTTTTTGGAGGATAGATGCAGGGGTAGGGGTAGTAGTATTACATGGATGGAGAAGATTGTTTAAGCTGAACAAACATTTTTGCGGTCGATTTTGATGTTTATGTTGTAGGTTACAGTAATAGTCTTTTTTGTCTAATATTATAGATTTCTTAGCATAATTCCTTAGTTGTTTATATATAAGTTGATCTTTAGGGGGTTTATTGGTTTTCCAAGAGGTCCAGGTTTTATTTCTATTCATGATTTTTTGTCTAGTTTCTTTGGACAGCCATGGTGCTACTTTTTTCTTTGCTCTGATGGTCCGGGTGGGTGCATGATTATCAAGGATTGTAAGAAATGTGGAGTTAAAGTGTGATATTGCCTTGTCTAGTGGGAGTAGTTTTAGTCTATTCCAGTTACATGACTCAGGTTCTATTTGGAATTTAGTTTGATTGAAGCTCTTATTGTTCCTAATAGTTCTGTAGCTAGGTATTTCAGGGATATCAGTTTTTTTGTCTGAGTATATACGTTAGGAAGTGATCACTTATTTCCTCAGGTTGGGTGCCTGCTTTATACATTTGGGGAGGGTTATTAATGAGAATCCATTCTAGTATACTTTCTTTGTTACTGGACTTACTAGTTCTGGTGGTGGAGATTATGACTTGGGAGAAACTATATAGATTTATGTGGGTAGTAAGGAAGTCTGAGGAGTAGGTGGTCCAGTCTATAGTAAAGTCACCTAGAACAATAGTTTCTTGTGGGGAGTTTATGGACAGCCACTGTAGAAAGTCTTCAAGGATATTAGTGTTGTAACCAGGTGGGATATATATGCAGCCAATGTTTATAGATTTATGCTGGTTAATTTGAAGTTTTGTAATGAGTATTTCAGCTTTATCAGCTTGAGGAGCTTGTGGAGAGTTGGAAATAGTTACATTAAGTGTAGTTTTATATAAGACAACTACCCACCCTCCCTTCTTAGAGGTGCAGTCCAGTCGTATTATATTGTAACTTGGAGGAGTAACTTCATTGTCAGTGGTGGATGACTTAAGCCAGGTTTCCGTAAGACATTGTATATCTGGGGAGTATACTGCCAAGAGTACATGCAGATAGTGGATTTTATTATTTAGGCTTCTAATGTTTAGGTGGCAGATGAGAGAGGTAGAGAAGATGTTTAAGTTTTGCAGGCTGGAGGGGATGTTATATATTGGCTTGAATGCTTCCGATGGAGTTGGTCCTGGGTTGGGGTGGATGTCCCCGTCCATTGTGAGGTTAGTTTGAGAATTGTGAGGTTAGTTTGAGAATTAAATAAGTTTAAATACAAGTTATGGCTTTCCTGGGTCATAGAGGGGGATCTATAGCTGGCAAGGAAGTGATATTGGATTTTGCCTATGGTGATTTGAACATGGAGCAGCTCAAGTGCATTGTCCTGTTTGACCAGCTTTGAGGTATATTTATTTCTGATGTAAATAGAGACACCTCCACCTTTAGTCCCTGACTGTGTAGTATCTGGTCTACATGTGTGGAAGGCATTATAAACTAGCACTGTTGGTGTGCTCTCTGTGGTTTTAAACCATGTCTCAGTGACCACACAGACATCAGCATTCTCTAGCATGAAGAGAGTTTCTAGGGAGTGGAGTTTTTTGTTCAGGCTCCTAGTATTGAGCAGTAATACCTTTTAGATTTTCTTGGTTTTGATTTGCTATGTCAGAAGTACTTTCAGTTTGGCATTGCCTAAAAAAGGCACAATGGGGGAAGGCAATGCTTTAGCTAATATTTGAAAGCCTAGTGGGGAGAGGTACAGACTATCCCTGGCAAAGCAGCAGGGTCTATTGACCATCTCCTTCCAAGCTGACAAATATTGCACCCCCTTAAAATGACACCAGAAACTAAGCCAATTATTAAAGTCAATCACCTTTTGGTTGTATTGTGGCATCATCCATGGATGAGATAAAATGCTGCTCAATGCTAGGCTAATACCTGAGTGAGACACATATTCCAAGAGCTCCATGATGTCTCTCTTCATATAGTCTAGGGAGGTGCGTCTCAGGTCATTTACTCCCACATGGACTATGAGTGTGTCATACTGGTGACCTGTGTGTGTGCGTGTAATGTGGTGGATCCTAGCCCCTGACAAGCAACTGATCGTGACTTTCTCCTTACTCAGCCTGGTGAGAGGGATGTCAATGACCAGAATGTTGGATTGTGTGGTGGCTTGCCTTACGGGCTTAGAGGTAGAGGCTCCATGAGATGTGGATCTATGTGTTGATGTGGGTGTTTTTTTGAAAGAGTACATTTGGGGCTGCTGAGGGTATTTGTTATGTGTACTTCATGTAGGAGGTCTTTGTGATTTAGGAAGGTTACATTTAAGTACCTCAGTATATGTGGGTCTATACATCTACTCTGAATTGTGTGTGATGGGTGCAGCGTGTGTACTACTGATAACCTTATTGACATTAGGAGTACTTTATGTGAAAGTTTTGCCTCCAGTGACATTGTGTAAATACATCTCTCACATACCATATCAGTTTGTTTGAGAATTAACTGGTTGTCAGTAAACATGAGGCAATTTCTACATTGCCTCAGGATGCCCATATCCACCAAGCTGGTAATGGAGGTAGTGGGAAGGTTCATATCGATGGCAACAGAACTTTTTTTATTGATTAGATAGCTGGAGTGAGAACATAAAGCAATGTCAGTAGTAGTCGGTTTGCAATTCTGGGGACAGTGTTTGTCACTGCAAACTAACTGTCCTGTGTGCAACTAAGTATTGGTGAAATTTCAGAGGTGCTTTTACAGACAAAATGTCACTCAAGGTGTCTGAGTCTGTACAGGGAATGGACAAACACTTGAGGGGAAACTAATACATATAACTTGAAAATTTAAGAATAAGTATTTAGGCAGACATTCTGATGTTAGAAACTAATCAAGCAGTACTTACTGAAAACAAAGAATAAGCTTGTCAAGAATGATGAAAATAGGAGAGTCACATGAATGACTACTGGTTGGCTAATACTAATACTGGTCTCACCACAGCTTCACTCTGCTGGGATACAGTGCTCCTTTTCTTCTTCTCTCACCAGAAGCAAAATGATAGCACCAATCCCAAGATGAGAAGCAGGCCACAGCCTGTTTGGTGATCCACAACATTATCCCAGATGATGCAAGGGTTTGTAGGCTAGTTTTAGCTTTTCCTGGTAGATGTAGATGCCTTGAATAGCAACCAGACCAATCAGGAACATTAAGCACAGACACTCACTGTCCAACCAGAAACAAAATGGAACCAATGCACAATGCTCCTTCTCTCACCAGAAGCAGAATATAAGCACAAATTCCAAGCTGTTACCTATGAAGCAGTTAATAGGTTATCTGGTGATCAGCAGTCTCCAGGAAATAATGTCCCTGTGCTCCTTCTCTCACCAGGAGAAAACAGCCGCACTAAGCACAAGAAGACTACTGACAGGCAGAATGTGGGCTCTCCAGTAACTGGTGGTATTGCAATAGATGTTTAAAAAATGGGTTAATATTATAAACACTGCAATGTGCACTAAGCGGTTAGATATGAAAAAGGGGGTAACTAAAGTTTCAGCTGTCTAAGTGGAGAGCCACTAATTTTAATAGAGCAAGACAAACTGAAAGAGGGTGGGCACTTTTGTTTTCTGAATTTATGGAATACAGTGGGATGGCCAATAAATGTAAATAGTTGAAGGGGATTGATTTCACAAAATGATAATTTTGTGCTTACTCACAACAGCCAGTGGAAAGGGGAGAAGAAAGGAGATATGTGGTCAAATTAACATAAGCAGCAGGCAACCAGAAAGACAGCTGTGTTTAAGAACATGTAAAAATATGTGGAATTGTTTTTCTTTTTAATTTTTGTAGTCCCCTCAGACCTCATTTTCACTGGTCTGGCCGCCAGTGCCCCACATCCATGATGGGTCTACCATCCATCCTCCTACCCCCCCCCCTGGACTTACTGTGGTGTTGTCGGGCACATCTGTGCTTCCATCTAGTGTTTTTATATACATTGTGATGCCCATGTCCTGGCCCAGCAATCAAGAAGCCTCAATCCTTACAAGTAACACCACTGAGGGGCATCTCATGTAGGAGGAAAGGATAACAAATATACACAGTAAAGTGCAATTTCCCTTAACAACACACAGAGATCACAGTCAGTCTGGGGCTGGTCGCTCCCTTGCTCTCCAGGTCCCCAATAAGACTCCCCACAGGCACAGCTATAGGGTTCAGATCTCAGCCTAGTGGGCAAGCTAAAACCTCCAGCACCCTCTCTGTCTAACCAGTGCTTCGTGTCCCTGCCCAAGTAGCTGACACACACACACACACACACACACACACACACACACACACTTTGAGAAGAGTTTATACAACCACACAGACACTCCTGGGGAAGGCTGGCACAGGTTCTCCAGCTGTGCCCCTTTTTCCCAGACTATACGGTAGTACCAGCTGCCACCATCTACTAGTATTTATCAGCTACTCAAAGGCCCTTAAAAGGGTGTCCAATTATTACTGTGCAATATTATTATCCAATTGGTAAGTGCAACTAAACAGTCAAGGCTTATTAGGGTGACTTGGTACAGGATCACTATATATATGCAATGTACTCTAGAGCTTAAATTATCTCTACACAAAACAGCCACAGTTCAAAGGTTTTAAAATATTTAATAAATAATAAAAACACAAGACAATACGGTTTACTACACAGTGCTAGTCAAGAGTTCAGAGATCACAGAGAAAAACTTAAAATAATTCAGTAGTAACAGTTCTGAAATCACAGAAAAACCAATCTAATCTTTCTAGTTTCTAGCTATTTCTAAGAGAAAACACAAGTGTAAGATAACTTACATACACAGCAAAGACAGAGTGCTGATGAGTTGGATAGTCAAGACAAAAATGCTTAATGTGCTCTGATTCTCTCTGTTTTGAAAATCACATTCCTGGTTCACATTACATCATTCTTCACACTTCCCTGGGTTCCCAGGCTAACAGGCTACATTCTTTAGTAAGCTCACACCAGGTCAGGAAGCAAAGCCATTAAGGACATTTATGCATGCAAATTCTGGCCATTAAATCTGGCCTTAAAACAATAGCAAGAATTCCTTCATGGCCAGAGCCATGTTTACATCAAAGGCTCACAACGTGCTTTACAAGGTCAGTAGAGTGCACTATTGTTACATTTTTTTCAGTTCCATGTGTAACACTATTTTTACCATTTAAGACAACAAGCCTGTGGTTTATATTCATATTTGCAGATGACAGAATTATCTCCAAAATTCTATCTGGCTAGGCTGGCAGCCTTCATCTATCTTCACCCAATCTTCACACACACACACACACACATTACATATATATATATATATATATATATATATATATATACATATATATATATATATATATATATATATATATATATATATATATATATATATATATATATATATATATATATACACACACACACATACACTTACCCACTTTTCCTTTCCCTATCCCCCACCCTCATTGATTACATTGGGGATGACTACTACCCTTAAGGAGCATCACCAACAAGTGCCATCCCTGCTGCTTTGTCAGTCACCAGAGCCACTAATCAAACCTAGGTCAGCTTGGCAGTGGTCAGGGCTTTATTCTTCTACACCACAGGAGCAGCCTATTATATGGGATTGTTAGTGATAAAAAGGATCTACAATACCTTCTTTAGTAACTCAAGTAAGATGCATATTATTAATTTCATTCTAGCATGAAAACATGGTATATTAAATATTAAGCTTAAAAATGAATCAGATGCTTCAGTTTCAACAATTCATGTCCTAGCATATTTTATGAAATACCATATTACTATCAGTGATTAACTACAGAAAATCCATCTTTTACACCTGTCAACTTCTTCCTCTAAAATACTGGAAGCCATTAAGCTTTTAAAATAATTATCTAAACCCATTAAAGTATACAGACACCAGTAGAAAGATGTGTAAAGCAGGTCTGGGAGAAATTCTTCTTTTGAAGTTTACTGAATCATTTTCTTTGAATCATGGTACTCAGCAGAAGGCTACATACAGACAAGAACAGTGGGAATTTAATGAGTGTCTTTGTAAATGGTACTCTTTATGTAACTATATCCTCATGAAATGTTATTTTTATTTTCTACTGTGAGTAATTGAATGGTAACTACCTCTGGAAACAACTCCCCAAACACGGCCTACTAAAAATCAATTCAGTGAAAAAAAAATATTATAAGAATTTTTTTGCAGGGGGGCAAGCCCCATCCTACAACCCTCTTCCCCTCATGTGTACACACTTAAAAAACACTTTGTCAGTTACTTCCTATGGAAAATAGTCACAGAAAATTGAACTTCAATGTCATGCTTGGCAAAATGATTCTTTGGAGAGTCTGCTCTTACGGAGTAGTACAGAAGATAGATTTTTTTGCTTGTATTTGAGTTGTTTGTATAACTGAAACTACAAAAATACTTTGTTTTAAAATAAGATATTCCATTCATTTCATCAGTTCTTCCACCTATCTGTTTTTAAACAAAATCACATATATCTAAACTGTTGTTTAATTCCTGCCTTTCACTGTTTCCCCCCAAATTAACTCAGTAATGTATGAATACCTTCACTTATTTTATAATTACACACATTTTATACAGTGTATTAAGTTCTTAAAAATATTATGCACATATACACTTTACTTAAGTTTATATTTTCTATCTGGCATTAAATGTACATGCACATAAGTCTCAACATCTATACTTGAATGAATTTCCAAACAATTTTGGCTTATAAATGTATGTAATTATGAATTCCACAGCCAGAACATGTTTATTAATGATTCTAGCTTTTTAATACACTTGTGATAGAAAAACATTGTTTCCAATTAATTGTTTTCAACATTCTATTGAAATCTGAAGTGCCAGGGACTCTACTAAACATGCTCAGATGCCTAGTTTCATTTTCTAGAACATTCCTGCAGTATAATGTATTTACACTCTTGCAGGGATACAAATACATCATAAAATACTATATCAGAGTATTTTTAGTCCTAAAACTACATATATTTTTTCATCAAAACACAGTCTAGACTTTAGCCCTGAAAGCGCATAGTTTATCTCTCGTAGAATATACAGACTAGCTACAAATAGTTGTGTGTCATGTTGTACACTTGTTTCTAGAAACAGTCATAGTAAAGTCATCAGAGAGCACACATTAATAGTGTTGTAAAGGAGCAAATGTCATAAGCATACTTTCAGAGCACAATTCTCATAAGTGCTGCATTCAAGTCATAGAGCAATGTTTAGTATTGACACATGAAACACTATGTCTGGTTTAAACAACTAGTATCTTTCTTTGTTACTCTCAAAATAATTATAGTAACTTTACAATAATTTATCTTTCCTGTACAGAACTCCTCTGCCTTAAGAAAGCTCAAACCATTTCCCTGTACTACCAGTTCAAAGGCCATTTAATGTCTTGCCAGTACCCATTCATTGATCATACATTCTTTTTCGAGGAGGGCTAGGCCACTCATGCCATGGGTGAATCTGAGAACGACCATCCAAGCATACAATTCCCCGATGAAGGAAGATAATGTATCGTACTACTTTATTTGCAAAGGGAGTCTGTACCAAATGTGGAGAAGGCACTGTGTAGCAATTCACCCAAGTCTCAAAGTCTCTAACAACATTTTCATTTTGGAGTGGCCATTGTCTATATTGTTTGGTGGGGAAGGAATTGTCTACCAAATGTGACAATATTGCACTTTTAACATTTAATTTGACCCATTTTAGTACACAAAGTATTTACAAGTGTAAGCTCAAACATAAGGGTTTAGGCATCTTATGGGGACATAACAATGACTTCCAGTTTACAGCTGTGTGCAAACATGGTAGCCAGAAGTCTTGTTCCATGGTCTGGAATTCAGAAAACTAAATGGCAAACAAAAGAGGTCCGACCACTGAGCCCTGTGGGACACCAGTAGTCAACTTCATACTCTCTAATGAGGCTGATGTTACTCACACCGTGTGAGTTCTGTCTTTTATCCAGTTTGCTGTCCATCTTACTACATGGGGATCTACTTGTAATGCATTAAGTTTATTAATGATGCTAGCATGGTGAATGGTGTCAAAAGCCTTGGTCAGGTCAAGCTATACTGTGTGGACAGAATTACTGCTGCCAACAACTTTTGTCACCCTTTCAAAGAGGTGAATCAGATTTATTAGACAGGATCTACCCTTGACAAGGCTAAACTGATGCAGGTCTAGCCTGATAAGATTTCTCATATCATAGTTTACTGGGGCAGTTATAATATGGTCCATGGCTTTGCAAATAAGATTCATCAGACTGATGGGCCTATACTTTCCAGGGTCAGTGGTGGGGCCACCCTTGTGAAGTGACATTACCACTACTGTGCCCCCAACTTCAAAGACAAAGACAGTGGCTAAACTCCGGTTGAATAAATGCTTTAGCAGCACTTGTTTGGCACGGTTTGTTAAACTACCAGGTATATTATCGGGTCGCATGCAGGAAGCATTTTTAGTCTTGGAAAGCACCTACAGTACATGTTCTTTAATAGTAATGATAACAGTCTAAAAGAAACAGGGAACAGGGAAAAGTGGGCTTTGGATAGTTATCTTTGGGGTAGAAATTGCAATGAATTTGTTTTGCTAGTGTGCTGTCAATGGCTACTGGATCAGAATATATGCTGCCATTATAAATACGTTCAGGACAATTTAGGGCATTATTTCTTAGTGTTGTAATGTAGCTAAAGAAGGATTTGTAGTTATCCTTAGTTTAAGATGCTAACCTAAGTTTGTGGGCTGTTCTAGTAGACCTAATAGTATTTTTTAACATTTTTTTCTGATGCTATCCCTGATTTGAAGCTATTTCCATCTGCTGTATATGTTAAGTAGGTTTTTCTTTTATTATAGAGTGTATTCATGTTGGTGGAGCTGTTTGTTTGTAAATTTCCCTTTATATTTCATTTAGTTGAGAGTCTAGGACTGCCAGCTCTATATCTTTATCTAAGTGAGCATAGAACTATTCTGTGACATTTACTGTGGTACTATCTGGGGTGATTCTGCTATAAGTGAATTTTAAAATGTTGTCATAGTAGTTGATGAAATTAATACATTTGAAATCCTTAACTTCTGAGAGATTGGTTTTAGTGATTTTAGATATCTGAAGGTGAAGGTCACTAGTTTATGATTCAGCTTAACCAGGAAAGGAGATGTACATGGAAAAAGCTAGGGAGTTTTTGCTTATTAAATCTAAGAACTTTTGGACATACGTAGATGGTGTCCTGTAATAAGTGTGATTTGGAGCTCAGTGTGTTCTCTTTGTGGGTCTCTGAGAATCTGTCTCGAGGTGATATGGTCCTTAAGAAATATGAAGACACCACCACAGTTGCCATCAGGTGTAAGGGCATGATAGGTACAGACCCGTGTATGAAGGGAGTGTTTTCTGAACATTTAAACCAAGTTTCAGTAATTACACAGATATAGATGTGTTCCAAATGAAGAAGAGCTTCAAAGTCGGGCAGTTTTTGTTAAGACTTCTGGCATCAAGATCAGCCACCTTAACATGATCCTGTTTTGGAACTGATATGTTAGACTCTGTCTGAAAAATGCACTATGGGGGCAGTGAACGCTTTTGCCAGTATGTGGAAACTTTAGAACAAGAGGTGTGGGCCAGCCTTTGCAAAGCATGTAGGACAGACAAGCGGACAAGCATCTCTTTCCATGCTGACACATAATGGATCACCCTGAAATGACACCAACTATTTAGCCAACTGTTGAAGCTAATTATCCTTTCTCTGCACCTAGGCATCATTCTCGGAGAAGGAAAGATTCCACTCAAACTAGAGTCTTACCTGCATTTGTGACATAGAGAGTTCTGACACATCATTCTGCATACTTCCACGGTTTTGCATCCCAAGTCATTCAGTCCCATGTGGACGACCACCATGTCATTGTCCAATTTGTTAGGTAAAAGGGGTTTAGGAGCTCTTGAGACATCAGAGATCCTTGCACCTGAAAAACTGAAAAACAACTCACCATCACCCTGTCTTTGTCCAGCCTACTGAGAAGAGAATCCATGTATCTGACTATAGCGACAACAGTCACTGAAACTTTCTTATTTGTAGAGTGGTCTGGTGTACTATAGTTGAGATATTTTAACACTTGGTGACTATTTGTTGAAAGTGTGCCTGAAAGTGATATGATGTTGGATTTTCACTGAGACCTAGTCTTCATGGGTCTAGGGGGCTTTGTAAATTATTTTTTCCAGACTCAGCATAATACACTTTAGTGTGGATCGATGCAGAGTGTGCTGGTTGTGTGTGCTGCTTACAGTCTAGGGTTCTTGTGAGAGGGAGGCCTCTCTGTTAATATTTGCATCTCTCACAAACAGAACTTATTTTGTTAAATAAGAGTCCAGTACCTGTGAGCATAAATCAGTTACTTTACTACCTAAGGATGCCAAGTGCTATGAGTTAGCAGGATAGTTGAGGGTCTTTCTTTTTTTGTTTTACCATAAAATGTTTGTCAGTAGGATTGCAGATACTGTGAACTGGACATTATGTGTTTGAATTCTAATGAATATAAAGGCACCTACATGCACCCATACTGCAACCCATTTGCTAAAATGATTTTCTTTTTCTCCACGGGCACTTATGTTTTGTTTCTTACAGGTTCATAGGTTGGTACTAGGCTATCTGCCCGAAGGCATTTATAAGCCTAGCCAGAATGTGTTGGCTTCCACCGCCCCCTTAGATTAGTTCCCTGTGCCTCTGTCCAGCAGAGCCACTGAAGTGATACCCAGGGTAAACTTTCTGTTTCCCATCCTGTACTTGAAGCTGCTAATTATGGTAGCATTAAGATTTACACCTTCCTATTCAGCAGCTAAATTGTTAAATTAAAACTCTGGTTTTATTCCAGTCTCATTATCATAAGCTTCTATAGTCTATGTAAAACCTTGTGTTCTTATGAAG
This sequence comes from Protopterus annectens, assembly GCF_019279795.1. Lineage (NCBI taxonomy): Eukaryota > Metazoa > Chordata > Ceratodontiformes > Protopteridae > Protopterus > Protopterus annectens. The sequence continues at coordinate 1,346,790,464 of NC_056737.1, forward strand.
AACATGACAATTAAAGACTTTCTAAGCTACTACTTTTCTTTCTCCTCTTCTTTAAAGATAGAAGCATTAACTTTAAGGATTTTTCCCTCAACATGTAGAAATGTGGTATGCTGTGCCTTTTCAGGCTTCTCAGCTATTCTATGCACAATGAGAAACAGATTTCTGGATAAAATACTAATAGTTTTCTTCTAAATTGCCTTGCAGTGAAAAAAATGTGTGCGGTGTTCACAATCATAGTGTGCAGTTGCATAGGCTAGTAAATGGTTAAAAACTTATGCCAAAACCCTATTCTATTCACACCCCCCCTAATAAAAGTGCAGCAAATTCCACTAAGCCATAAGTAACATGTAACAGAGTAGGTATAGTGTACATATTAAAATGAAGCCAAGTGATCTCATAAACAAGTCAGAAATCACAAATCATTAGAACATGTTCCTTTACATATGGGCATACCTCTCAGCTGTCCAGATTTTTGCAGAAATGTCCAGATTTTTGCCTCATATTTTTGGTCTCTTCCTTGTAAAATGTGTGGTTTTCTGGCAAATCACTGAGGACTGAAGTCACTAAATAATGATAGGCATTTGAGTTTCAGAATTCTTATCCTTTAGAAAATGCATGCTAATGTAAGACCTGTTATTCTACCACTTTCTACATTTATAAGAGCAATATTTAAAATTTGTCTCGATTTTTGGGCATTTGTCCCCCATTATGTTTGCCTTTGTTCAGATTTCGTGTGCTAAGAAGTTGAGAGGTATGCATATGAGTCTGCAAGTATGAACCAGATGCAACTAAATATAACAACCAAGCTTTGACCATACTGCAAAGCTGATGTGCCACTCAGCTTAATATGGCTGAGCATCAGCATTGACATGTCTAGGGAAGAACATGAACGAAAAGTGACAAAACCCTCAAGTGTGAATCTGCTGAAAGTTGCAGCAAGACGGACTGTAGAACAACTATTCACGCAACACAGTGACTAATTAAATCTCCCACCAATGGGAGTTACCATAACTCTAGAGCTTGTCTGTGAATCATTCAGGCCATGACTTCAGAGCAGAAGGGAGAACATTACACATCTATCTGCTAATGTCATAACAGTATGTCAATAATGCAAGTAGCAGTATCCATATCCTGTGGCTGTGTGGGGCCTACATGAGACAGCCAATATCACCATTGATCCTCTCTTGCAGCCTAAAAGCCCACCTAGTGGCTTGGCATGCCCCTGTCCTAGCTCTGAGGATTTCCTTTGTGCACTTGGACAACAAGGATTTTTTCTAATTAGGCTCAGCCTTCCTCCTGAGTTAGGAACATGCACCACGCATTACAGCAGGGCCCAACTATGCCTTCCCAGTGTGACAGCACACTTTTGTACACGGTCATTCAAGGCTATCATACAGCTTGGTAAAATGTACCCATGTCCCAGATCTGCATTTGTGACAGCCTAACCCCTCCTCCAAGAGGAGCTGCTGTATCATATGACCCTAAACCATTCAACCCTGTGATAGATATACCAATCCTCCCTTGTCAGCTCATTCACCTTCCCAGGCTAATCAATTGCAGGTTATCTAGGTTACAGACATGGCTTTACCCCTCTGCACCAAACAGCCAGCATCGATTCTGCTCTAAAGTTAAGTATACAAACACTTTCATTATTTTACCTACCCAAGTATCAAGCTGAAAGACCTGCAGCTCCTTAACATCTCATTGTGTTCCCTTTAAAGATGTATGCCACCACTGCTTGCTTTCATTTTTCTTGAACCAACAGGCTTCTTCAGCATACGTAGTGAAATCGTCTGGTCCCTTGCACCTTATCCTCCTTTAATATCACTGTCACCTTCCTCAGATCCTCAGACATTATTATCACATCTCTCCACTTATTCCTGTCCTGTCCTCATACCCCTCAACCTCTTAGCACAACAATTCTGACAAAGTAAAAAAAAGGGGGACAAAGGACAAAAATCAGCGACAGATTTTAAATATTACTTTTATAGACTTAGAAAGTTGTTGAATAACAGCTTTTTATCAGCATGCATTTTCTGAAGGCTAAGTCTGAAACTCAAATGTCTTTTTACTTAGTAACTTCAACCCTTAATGAGTTGCCAGAAAAATACAAACAGCACG